>NW_024039773.1:1170000-1358190 GCF_016077235.1 Cyprinodon tularosa | reverse complement strand
ATTTTAAGGAAAAAGTCAGAATTCTGAGATTAAAGACATTAAAGTCAGAATTCTGACCTTTTTTCCCCATATTGAACTGAAATAATATTTAAAAATCAGTTTACTTTTATTATTTTTTTCAGTGGCACTAATCCTCTTCCGTAGTATCAGAATTCTGAGATTAAAGTCAGAATTCCGAGAAAAAAAGTAAGAATTTTAAGGAAAAAGTCAGAATTCTGAGATTAAACTCAGAATTTTGAGATTAAAGACATTAAACTCAGAATCCTGACTTTTTTCCCATACTGAACTGAAATAATATTTAAAAATCAGTTAACTTTTATTTATTTTTTTCAGTGGCACTAATCCTCTTCCGTAGTATCAGAATTCTGAGATTAAAGTCAGAATTCCGAGAAAAAAAGTCTGAATTTTAAGGAAAAAGTCAGAATTCTGAGATTAAAGTCAGAATTCTGAGATTAAAGACATTAAAGTCAGAATTCTGACCTTTTTTCCCCATATTGAACTGAAATAATATTTAAAAATCAGTTTACTTTTATTATTTTTTTCAGTGGCACTAATCCTCTTCCGTAGCATCCTGTGAGAGGGGCTGTATAAATTAAGATTACTTACTACCTCAATGTTTTTTCTTATTGCTAGAATTTACACATGGTGAACGTGAAATCATCCCATAAATCTTCCCAGTGTGTTTCTCTGCGTTTGTTGACAGTAAAGCTGTGAATAAAAGCTGCGCTCCGGCCTCAGGATGGAGGCCTGTCTATGCAAAGCGGACCGTGACACACTGAAGGGTTACGCCTAAAGGATGCTACAGGGCGTAACACAACACTGAGCAGCGTCTGCAGCCGGAATAATAATCCCACATCAAGGATCTACCGGGAGCTCAGCGTTCTGCTGCTTACATGCAAACAGCTTCACTGCATTATTATTATTATTATTGAACTATATTCATAATGCGCATCTCCAAACACAATCATCTGATGTCAGCGCGCAGCTGCAGCTGAGGCTCCCAGGACTGGGAGAGAGAAATGAAAGCAGGCCCTATCTATTGTCTAAAAAATAATAATAATTTTAAAAGTTTACACACTTTAAAATATATATATATATATATCAGTGTTTGTCTCGACTTACTGTGAGTCCGGTGCCCAGAACGATCACATCATATTCCTCATCCATGTTGTCTCACCGCCTCTCCCGTCTCGCCCTCTTTTTTTTTTTTTTTTTTTTTGCCTTGGAAATGAAAGGGTGCTGAAGCAGAGGATGGCTTTAAGTCCACAGAAAACTAAATAATCTGAGATTAATTCCTCTCTTTTCTCCCTGGTTGCTGCTTTATAGAGCTCCTCAGTGCTATGTGTTATTTATTAATCATTGGGCATTAATGATCAATGGGAAACAGCCCACACTGTCACCGGCGTAGACGACCAAAGATGGCCCTGCACGAAGAACAAACAAGGACAGTGTCGCTCCGCGTCAGGAAATAGTGCGCATCCTCCTCTCTCTCCCTCCCTCTCCCTCTCTCTCTCTTGCTGTTTAGAAATGATACGTCAGCGCATCCACCCTGTTGTGAGTGGAGTCTTCCCTTCAAAAAGCAAAACCAGCCTGTTTTCTTACTGGAAAACTGGTTAACTCTGAGAATATATGATGAAATATTTCTGTTGGTCTATAAACTACTGAATGGTTCAGCTTCACAATACTAAGACACATTTATTTAGTCATTTTATATAAAAAAAATGTTTTAAAAAAATGCTATGAAAAACAGTAATGTAAACATGTATAGTTACATGAATGTATAGTTACAGTAATAACATTCCAGTTTGTTTGTTTTTGTATTGTTTTTTATAAATTTAATACATTACAGACTTGTCAATCAACTAGGGGCGGATTTAGGAAATTTGGGGCCCTAGGCAAAGACAGGCAGGGGGCCCTTCTTATTTGTAGGTTACTGTTCACCTCTGGATTTTGAAATGCTGTCATGGCTTATAAATCCTGTTTTTGTTTTTTGTTGAAAATGTTTATTTTCTTTTTAATTTTAACTAAATATGTGTTTTTGAATCAATTTGACTGTATGATCTGGTTGAACTGTAAATTGCCTTTAGATAACTTCTGTTGTGAATTGGCGCTATAGAAATAAACTGAATTGAATTGAATTGAAGGTATGTAGGCAAAGACAGGCAGGGGGCCCTAATAATTGAGAATACAACACATAAAACAGCCCCATTATGCAGATACAGATATTTTTGATAGAATAGACATCCATTATCTGTTCTAGGTTGTGTTCCTCTCTTCTTGTCCCTTTTCTTCTTGTTTTCCTCTCTATATTTTTTACTCAGCTGACCTTTCATGCTGTCTCTATAGGAATGAAAGATTTTTTCCAAGCACTAAGCTCACTTAGC
Organism: Cyprinodon tularosa; assembly: GCF_016077235.1. NCBI lineage: Eukaryota > Metazoa > Chordata > Actinopteri > Cyprinodontiformes > Cyprinodontidae > Cyprinodon > Cyprinodon tularosa. The sequence continues at coordinate 1,355,806 of NW_024039773.1, read as the reverse complement.
TGATTGCTCCTTCCTGTGTTTCCAAAAAGGCCAAAGTAAATAACTCAGTCCTTCTTTTCACTGTAGACAAGCCATGATCTGCTTATCTGTTCTCCATTTTTCATTTGGATGAAATAATAGCTGCATGAATCATGACAGCAGACAAGATAGAGGAGAGCAGGAGGCGGGGTTACCAATCTACTTGCTCTGGAGAGCAGAGTTCGCTGCTTTTAGATGTTGTCACCAAATGTGCACAAATAAGTAATAGCTGTATTAACCATACATGTAAACAGAGTTTTAAGGGGCCCCCAGGAACTTGGGGCCCTAGGCAACTGCCTAGTTTTGCCTGATGGTAAATCCCCCCCTGCAATCAACAAACCACACCTCTCAGGATCATATCTACTCTGCAGATCCAGAAACACAGCCAAACACAGAGAAGCATGCTCCACTAATCTGAAATAAACTACTAGAAAAGTGTAAAACAACTTTAAAGTTGCTTTAAATCAAGATCTAAAACGTATTTATTTTAAGTGGCCTTTGACAGAGCTGTCTAAACATTATCAGCTAAGTTTACAACTTTCCTTTCAGTTTTTTATTATGCAGTTTATATATTTGTAAATAAAATAATCTCTGTTGCCTTTATATCACTGCAATGTACCTTTTTTATGTATGAAAGTTTTGGATTGTATAGCCACTAAAATGACCTATAGGAATAAACTGTCCCTGTTGATTTCCAATAGTTTTAAATGAGAATTGATTTTGTATCCAGTAGACTTTGTTCATTTAATCAAGTAAATGTTGATCAAATCCCAATTAGGTGTTTTGCTTTGTATGGAGGGGTTGTTTATCACTGAAAGGATTAGATTTATTATCAACACTATCAAGATGGTCTTTGTTTAGGACCAAACATGGAGAAGCAGCTTTTAATTCTGACGATCCGCTAATCTTGAATAAACTTTCCTAAAACCATCAGTAGCTCTAAATCCAGATTAAAAACTTATTTGTTTAAAGGTGACCTTTGACTGTGCAATCTAAACATTATCAGCTAAGTTTTCGGACCAACCTTCCTTTCATTTTCTTATCAATTATTTTATCATATTATATAAATATAATCATCTAACTTTTGACTTGTATTCTTTTTCTAACTATTTGCATTCCTTAATGAGCTAATAACACTTATGTAAATCCCATATAGGTATCTTTTTCTTCCATGTAAAGCGTATACTTGCCTTTGTTATTATCATTACTGATGTTATAATTACTGGTGTTATCCATCAAATGATCAATTGTCTATGAGTATAAATAATAAACAAAATAACAAGTGAATCGACTCATTTATATAGCTGACTGTGAGTGCAGAGCCTTATATCCTTCAAGCAGCTTTACTAAGAGCCCATGAAAAGGAACTGCTTTCTGCAGCCTTCTGCCACTCGCAATATGGCGGCTACGTTCTCGTACTATCCGGATGTATTCACTGGTCTACGTTCATTCTTCCCATCCAACAACACAATGGCACATTCACGACACCCCGCTTGGAGTTACAGCCTTTATGGTCAAAGTTTAGCTTGACTGCTCCGCCTGGAGTTCATAGTTTTATATCGGAACCAAAGTGTTTTGTTTCGTATGTTCAGCTTCCTTCCCAGTTGTAGTTGCAGCGATGCCTGCGTGGATAGATGGTGTAGTATCCCTCCGCCCACCACAGCTGGGTGGATGGGAGTTGGTTTTAGACTGAAAACATGCCTGCTTTTACAAAAGAATAAAAAATAAAACACTCATCACGCTATTTAAGATGTGTTTTTTTTATTAATTAGATTTATTCTATATTTGTGTCACGATAGATGAACATATGGAGACACCTGTGCCCTGGTGGTAATACCTAATCATTTTAGAGAGCATCAGCACCATGGATAGCTGCCAGGTGTACCCTAACTCTTTTAAAAAGCTCGCATGTTAAACATAAAAACCACATTAGGAGCTGTTGCTGGTGTTGTGTTACTCATTAATATACCATAAGGCTGGTTCAGCTTTAATTAAGGCAGCAGCGGTGCTCAGCGCCGCCATGAAACCTGAAACTTTGCTGGAGCTTTAAGTTAAACTAAAGCAGCAGAAAAAGGATTCAGTCACAGCTGTTCGTTTGTGTTGAAAATGAGCCCTGAGGAAAGCAGCAGGAAGTCGTTTCTTTCCTAGGAGCTGCGCACATGACTGTCAGCTGGTTGGAGTCACGTGACGCTCAGCAGTGCGGAAAAAGAAGAGGAAAATGGCAGAGTCCATAAAGTTTCTCCATGGAGCAGTAATGGCTTTTATCTTCTTATTCGCTGCCTTTTTGTCTTCTGTGAGCAGCACAGCGCAGGTTCCGCTTCTAGTCTGGTCTAACAGGAGGTATTTGATTCTTATTATTTATGTTTTATTAAGTTATGTAGCCAATATTCATTGGAGAGCTAACCTGTCTGTCATGCTAACGCTAACACTTTTAGCTTTTTATTTCCTAAAGTCAAACTAACGTCAATAAATGATCGAAACATTTATTCTCCTATAAGGAAAACTGTTTTTTTGGTTCCTCTAAACATAAATGTATTACTAAAGAGTCTTTTCAATTGTAGCAAGAGGTGGCAGAGTACCAAAAACTGTACTTTAGTAAAAGTAGTAGTACTTCATTATGTAAAAGTATTTTTTTAAAAGGTAACTTTACTAAGTAACTCATCATAACCCCTGATATGTAACATGATGTAATAAAGAGAGACCGAAATACAAATTTATTTTGCAACTTTTTTTTAAATACTACAATAAAATCAGAAAAACAAAGAAATAATGTAATTAAAAAATAACAGTTCCATGCAGAAGAAACAGCTTTCTATCCAGCATCTCTAGTGGAAACTTTAAATCATTACTGTATATCCGTTTGACCTCACAGTACATTAAAGTTATAGGGAAGTCATATTTAAATGTCAAATCATTCTGGCTTAAACATGGATATAAATGTACTATTTATCAGACTATATTGTCCCAAAAGTTAGAAAATTTCTATTTAAAAAAAAAAAAATCCTGTCTTAAAATCTGTGGGGTTTTTTCTTTTATCTTATGCAAGACAGTCAGTTATACGTCAGCCTGAACACCTAAATTCCACCAATCAGATATCAACGTTCTTCTGTCAATTTTTTTCAGTCATAGCATCTTGATTCATATGTAATATACGCAACGGTTGAAATCAGAAATCAGAATCCTCTCCTTTCCCATTGAGTTCCGTCCCAGTGTTCACGGGGATGGACGTCTGTGTCGTAGAGCTAACAGAACTGGCAGCGTTGCGAGGCAAGGGCTCAAACATGTACGGCTGGAAGCCTTCTACACCAAACCAAGCTTCTGCCGCCCTGGCGTCCTCTTCCACAACATCTTCGTCCCCGCTTTCCTCCTCTAAATAAAAAATGGATGACAGAGGAGACTCATCCACGACCTCCGACACTAAACTCTCCTCCTCTTGCATGTTTCCTCTGTCCATAGCGTTCCTTGACAGCGTCGTTTCTAAGTCACCAATTTAGTGCTACTTGGTCCCAATGGAATTTCCCATTGGGAAGCTGCTAGCACTAAGTTGCTAACTGGTTAGCAAGGTGCTTCCGAAGTGTGTGAAGTCGGGCATCACTCGGGAGAATTCTGATATGCAACGGTTGGAACAGCCGCTTCCCTACGACTTTAAGTAAGGTTGGGGTAAAAAATGAAAATTAATTTATTTGATTATTTAAACATTCTCACCATGGATGGAGTAGCCAATAGCAATATCGTGTTATGATATCAAGTAAAAGCAGAAAGTATTGTGTTGTAAAGAAACTACCCCTAAAAGTTTTTTTGTCAGAAAGTTGCTCAAGTAACTTGTAACTGTAACTACTAACTAGCCACCTATAAAAGCAATAGGATGTTGTTAACATGCACAGTTTATTCTTACCGTAACTCCATGTTCTCATGAATTTAATCAGTGGCTTTTTAGCATAAAAGTATTTGAAACAGGTTACAGCCCATCCATCCATCCATTTTCCGTCACACCTATCCCAGCTGGGGTCGCAAGGGGCGCTGGTGCCTATCTCCAGCTGTCTACGGGCGAGAGGCGGCGTCCACCCTGGACAGGTCACCAGTCCATCACAGGGCAACCTAACAGGAAAACAACCATTCACTCACACCTAATTGTAGAATTTAGAGAAAACAATTAACCTAACAGTCATGTTTTTGGACTGTGGGAGGAAGCTGGAGTACCCAGAGAGAAGTCACACATGCTCCATGCTGGAAGACTCCAGACCGAGAATCGAACCCTGAGACGGTCTAGGGCAGCAGTGCAACCCACTGTTCCGCTTAGCAGTCTGATAAAAGACAAAAAAAAAGTCTACTCATAGGAAGACAGTGGCATTGATTGAAGGAGTTTGCAACCAGAGGGTTGACTGTTCAAGCCAGGCTGTGGCTTTCTGGTGTAGTTGTGTCCTTGGGCCAGACACTTCACCTGCATTGTCTACTGATGGTTGTCAGAGGGCCCGCTTCTGTCAGTGAGCCCCAGGGCAGCTGTGGCTACAATGTAGCTCACCACCATCAGTGTGTGAGTGAATGACTCTATGGGCCGGATTTATCAAAGGTTTGCGTGTATTAAAACGTGAGCTATTTCACTGCGCACGCAAAAAAATGTACAAACTGATCTATCAACAGCGTGCTAAAAGGATTTGGTCTTTAAAACGTGCTAAATAGCGTCTCTTATCCATTTAGTACTTTTTCTGCAATGAATATTCAATATAGGGCGTTTACACGCAAAAGTGCGTCTTGTGGGAGGATAACATGTAAATATATTAATTTAGCACTCGCAAAGTGATTTATCAAACCTGAAAGCAATTTTGCTAACGGTATCTGACTCTATATTTAACACGTTTCAAAAGAAGGTGCAAATGGTCTGTATGCGTAATTGCGCACACATGGCAGCGGTTATTGTCGCAAGAAGGAGAAATCGAACTGAAGCAAGGAGACGCAGAGAACGCATTTTTTCACTCCGTGTGAATATTTTTGGAATGAACGAGGAAACGATCATCAAAACATATCGTTTATTCAGCATTGCCATTTTGGAGCTGTTGGGGGAACTCCGAATGGATTTGGAGCCAGGCACAAGGAGGACCCACGCAATACCAGATATCACGAAACTCCTTGCAACATTGCACTTTTTTGCATCTGGGATCTCCCAATCTCGTTTTTCAGAAGTGCTGTCCGACGTTCTAAATGCCATGTCGCCCTGACGCCCTACCAGAGAGAACCCCGACCTCTGCGCCTGTGGAGCAACATGCCAATGCAGTCATCTTATCCACAGTCACTTCTTGTGAGCCATTTGGTATGTGCATTTTTCTACAGGCCGATAAAAAACACCTGTTTTATTTTTGTTTGTGTGTTTTTTTCTTACTGCGGTGAAGTAGAAATTCAGCCACATACCACCTTAGGGAATAAAGGTTGCCAAAGTTTATATATATATATATATTTCTTTTTTTGGAGGGGGTGGTGTCACTGTAAGATTAAAATTTCTTAATGCACTAGTTTGCACAAACTACAAACTACTTTGCCGCAAACCACAAAACGCGCAAAACCATCATTTAAATAGGGCGTCTCCAACAGTTTTGCGCCTGCCACCAGTTACGCAATCGCTCTTGTTAAATCACCCGCAAACCATGGTTCAGCCCCTCGCGCAAAATTCCACTTTGCGAGCGCAAATTACTGCACGCAAAATTGGATCTTGATAAATCCGGCCCAATGTAGTAGAAAGCACTTTGGTCAACTCCTCTGACTTGAAAAAGTGCTATATAAGTACAGGTCATTTACTGATCTTTCAGGAAATCAAACGCAGGTTTGCAATAAGCAGTCAGCAAAACGTCCTTTGCTTTCCAAGAGTAACGAGTAATGTTTGTTTTAAAAGTGTAAGAAATAGAAAGTACAGGTACTTGTGGGAAACTGTAATGAGTAGAAGTCAGAAGTAGGAAGAAAAATAAGTAATGGAGTAAAGTATAGATGCCTAAAAAGTGTACTTAAGTACAGTAACAAAGTATTTGTACTTTGTTCCTTGACACCTCCTTTTTTTTTGTGACAGGATGAAAAAAAGTTTAACAGCTTAATAATAATATTATAAATGATTAAGTTATCATCTGGGTTTCCTCAAACTATTGTGTGCAAAAATAAATGAATACATTTTAAGAGGATATTCAGTCCTATCCATCAATAACCTGCAGTAATTGCACAGCCAAACGACGAGGGCTATCCCTCCATGTCTCCTAAGATGAAGGTTTAGCATTTAGCTTCTGTATTTGTTTATCTTCTTCCAGCTTCGCTCCTCTGGCTTCTCCTCTGGCTGGACACATCGTATCCATGAAGGAGCTGTCTGCTGCCCTCAGCCCCGCCTTTGGCTCCCCCTCCCAGACGGTGCTCCTGTTCCTGCAGGACAAGGTAGCTGCTCACACACTGGCTCTATTTCCTTCTTTTTCCTCCCATTAAACAGTTTGCTGGTCATAGTCATTCAAAAAAAAAAAAACAACAAACCACTGGATTTTGTTTCCCAGTTTGAAGACGTTTCACTTCCCATCCAGAAATCTTTCTCAATTTAAAATGTCTGGATTAGTGTTGAATTCCAGAGTTTTATATAGTAGTCCAACAAAGGCCTTGTAATTAGGGCTGTGAATCTTTGGGATTCCTACGATTTGATTTAGAATCGATTATTGGGGTCACAATTCGATTTTTTTTCAGATTCTTTTAAATCCAAACGATTCGAAACGAAAATATTTACAATTCAAAACGATTCTCAGGATCTATTCCAGTCTGCTGGCATGAAAGACTTTATAATTGTAAATATTTTATTTACCTATTGCAATAATGTAAACACCGAAAGGTAAATCCAAGACAACATGTCTTGGATTTATCCAATTCTACCAACAACTCTGGGTGATGTCTTTCGAGATGAGAACGGGAATTTGAAGTACTCCCGAAATACTTAACTTTACCGTTGTAAGCATGAGTCATGTCAAGCGCTTTCTTACCCGGGTTGAAGGTAAAATCAAAGTTTTTCCAAATGGTTGCTTTTAAAGACAGCGGAGGCGGTTGAATTTCATTTTCTTCGTCCTCCTTACTGTAGCAGCAACAAACACAGTAGCTCACACAACATTACACACCACTCTGTAGCCTGCTAGGCTAACGCTTGCATGCCTGTGCATAGCTCACGCTGCTCATTGGTTTCGGCAAACACTACGGTGCCTGATAAGGCACATCCGCACCCACAAAAAAAAAATCGTTTTTAAAGAAAATGAGAATCGATTCTGGATCTTTAAATGTTAGAAACGCGATTTGAGCTCAAATTGATTTTTTTCTTCACCCCTACTTGTAATGGCTTAGAAAACATGCACATTGAAACTGGAAAACTAGCTCCACCCTTAATGTTGGGAGTCGTTGAGGTTGTTATTGGCCTGCAAGTTGATAAATGGCTGTCATTGGGGTCTTTAATGGAGGGGAGAAGAGCCCCCATGATCCTCTCTGCTGTTCTCACTATTTATTTGATCATAATTGATAAATGGAGCAGGTTTCCCATTGGTCCTTAAAAAGCCTTAAAAGGCATTTAATTTTTCAAAATAAAACTAAGGCCTTAATTGGTATTAAAATGTCTTAAATCAGTCTTTCGTAGGTCTTAATTTTTAAAACATCATATATAGGATTATTTTTATTACAATTTATTTTTGTTATCTAATTAAAACATTAAAATTGACAATTTATTTATTTTTTTTTTTAATTAAAAAATAACAGTTCGCCATTATTGGTTCCGTCCCGATAGCGGAACCAATAAAGCGTTGTTGCGGCCGGGACATTTGGGAGATGCACCATTAACTTTTTGTCTGGAAAATATGAGCAAGTGTAAATGTAACCAAAATTGTCTCCAGCCAAGAGTTTTCTCCGTGGCTAAAACCAGGGAACAGACATGAGGCTCAGTGGATTTTGTGCAAGAAGTCATTGAAGCTCAGAACGATGGGAATTAAGGCAGTGGAGTCACACATGCGAAGCACGAAACACAAAGCGTCAAAATGGAGTTACAGAGAAACAGCCGGTATTTCTCAGTTTAGTTCCACCCTTGTCTCTGCAACGCCTCCACTTATCACCAAATCAAACATACTAAGAAAACCATACAAAGAAAAATAGCTGCAAAAAAGACTTAGCACTGGTTATGTTGGGGCTTTAAAACTGATTTGTTTTGTTCCCTGCTAAAACAAAGTTTGTCAATTCAGTTAAATAATTGTTAAAATATATCTGTCATTTGTGTGTTTTTAGCTTTCTTCCTGTATGGGAAGCTTTTCAACATTTGAAACATTAGTGCAGTGGTTTATGTTAAAATAAACCTTTGGGATAAGTTGTCGCAAGCAGGTTTTTCTTGTGAATTTGGTCTTCAATTTTTATTTCAAGTGGCATTAAAAAGTCTTAAAAAGTCTTGAATTGAACTTGCCTTATGCTGTAGGAACCCTGAATGGAGAGAGGGGCAATGCTTTATGTAAACTATGAGCTGCTGTATCGCTCTGTCTCTGTGTTATACCTGTTATACCTTTAAAAATGGAGACAAAATTACTCCAACTGCAGAGATATAAATATTCAAATAAAAAACACCCTCCTTCCCTGACATAGATGTTCAACAGAAAACGAAGCAGAAACACAGAGAGGATACAGAGGAACAGGCTCATTTGTGGCGTGACTGGGAGCTATTACTGTACTTCCCTTTTTTCAGGGTTTATTCATGTGGGGAAACGTCTCTGTAGGCGACTCGCCCTCAAAAACTTTCATAATAACCATTTAATTGTATTTATTATAAAATTTGTCTTTTTTTATATTCAGTTAAGCAAAGATGACTTTACTCGGTTTGGAGGAGTGTTTGGAAACAAGCAGGAAGGCGTCTTTAGGAACCTCGAGGTAGGTTTATTCGGTGCGTCTGCTATGAGCTAATTACTCACAGGCTAAATATTAACCCCACGCGTTTTTTTCCAGGCGGCGCTCCAGTCATCTTCCTCATCGAGGATTTTTCCTGCAGTGGAGTGGACAGGAGAATCCGCCATACCCGCTCTTCTGCAGGAGAAGCTAGGTGCTTCACCCCTGCTGGTTGATGCAGACACCCTGGAAAACCTGAACCTGAACACATCAGTCAACAACCTGCTGCTGATCAACCTGCCGTACTGTAGCAAGTGAGATTAATTTCTACCTGTTATTAGTTTTATACCCAGAATTCTAGCTGATAACATCTCTCTTGTTTTGCAGCTCACCCGAATCCTGCAAAAAGATCCTCTCTAACAACGGTATAGTGAAACTGTGTGGAGGAGTAAATGTGGCCGAGATTAGGAGCAGAATTTTAGACTGATTTCAGTTTTTGTCAACAGATGAGATTATAGGAAAAGTTCAGAGTTTCCTGAAGGCCAAAGGTGTTTCCTACACGGCGATCTACACAGGGCTTCAGCCGTCACAGGTAAGATCTCAGTGCCGTTCGTATGGTGAGCAAAAACGGCAAAGTCGGTAAAACTTTATCCGTAAATCTTTCTGTAACTTACAGGCGATTTCAGAGCCCTCTTTGTTAAACCAGGGAGTGGGCCGCAGCTTGTTACAAACCCCTGGAGTTAATGTCAGCCAAATGCCGATAACGTTTAACGACTCGGTAGGGTACTGCATTATGCTCTGGGCCCAGAAACTAGAAATCCGCGCTCCAGACAAACCAGAGTGGATCGATCTCGCTACGCAAAACTATACAACAGCAGGGTCCCGTTGTAACACAACCGATTCATTGTAAGCCAGCTTATTTTTTTTAACTGGTTTGATATTATTAATTATTTACTTAAACCTGTCAATTTTTTCCCACCTCAGGCTTGTGCTTAACTATGCTGACTACATTTTGAGGTAAGACAATAAACTGGAGCAACGGTTTGGACATTTGTAACACTCTTTTGGTCTTAGTATTTGTTTTTTAATCGGGATTTGTGTTTATTTCTGTAAAGACTAATGTAGAATTATTAATTGGATCCATTAGGTGTTTAAAAAAAGTTTCGGAGCAGATATTTGACTGAATTTATGTTTCCTTTTCTGCCCAGTAGACTAAAGACTAGATTTCTTTATTTCTTATTTCTTTTTTTTAACCAGCAAGGTGATTTCTTTCTGTATTTGTCAAGAAATAAATAGCAGCGATTGATTCAGGATTAAATCTAACGTTAATTGATGTTGTCAATCACCAAACAATTAAATGATTCGCAACCATTTTTTTTTTTTTTTTTTGAAACCTGATTTTTGTATCTCATATTCAAACATAAAGGGCCAAGTATTTTCTTAAATAACTGAATTAAAAATAGAAGTATAGCTTTATATTTTATTATGAAATAAATTTGTTTAATAAAAACAAAACAGCAACCTGTTGCGTTACTGAATACAAAAAGTTGAGTGGGCGGTCGGGGTACAGTAATATCTTTTTCTGGAGTTTTTCCACAATATATTGATAATAGTGATATTTATGGGCTAAATAACAGGATATGTCTCTACATGTTTACATTTGCAAACCTCCCGCCAGGAGGAGCTGCTGCTCCCTCGTCATTTTTTTCCGCACAGATCTGGCCTCGTAGTTACAAATTTTCCAAGGTGTTCCGTGCGTCTCATGAATGCATTGTGAGGGACCGAGCCAACCAAGCATGAGGTCACAGTGGTGATTGTCAAAAACCTGGGTTTTATTTCCCCAAAGTAACAATAATCCAAACAAAAATTTCAGGGCCCTTAAAAGAGGTCAAATGAAGAGACTAACTAAGGGCAAAAAAATCAATTTCAAACATATCAAACCTCAAACTAACTAAACAAACAAAAAACTGTCCTGACACACAGCAAACAAAGGGGACTTAAATACTGGCTGATCAGACCAGACTGACACACTTAGGAAGAGGTAGGGAGAACATCTACACCAAATTAACAAAAAATAACTAAACATTTAGCTTAAGGATTAAACCTCAAATGACAATCATTAAACAAATTAACAAAATGAGCAAATCACAAAAGTAAGAAGAAGAAATGATGCAACATATTTAAAATGTTGAGTCCATGGTCTTCCCCCATAGTGGAACTCCAGATGGTACCACCCAATCAGTCCATGATCATGTCAGCCACATTCTTCCAGTTGATTGCACTCCCACAACACCAGAAAAGAAAGCAAAAAATATATTAAGCATTTGACAAAATTAAATAAACAAAAGTTAACCAAATCTGCGCGCTACAATTGGAACTAATGTCTTCAATATTGTCAAAATAAACAAACCATATTTATTTATGCTAGTGTGATTTAAAACTTATGAAAAAGTGGTTGTGTGTGTGGGGTTACTGACCATGTAATCATCACATGCATCAAGCATAAACCCAGCTTTAAGCAGATGAGCTTTGACGCAGTTGTCATGTCAAAGGGATGATGGAGAGCCCACAGTAAAATCTGACCTATTGCTGTCTAAGAGAGAAACAGGAATAAGCACTGAAAAACAGGCCCAATTCTGTCATCTATAATCTAAGGCAGCGGTCCCCAACCTTTTTTGCACCACGGACCGCAATATGTCAGACAATATTTTCACGGACCATCCGGGGGGGGGGAATACGATCAGGTAAAATGATACGACTGGCATAAAATCAAATACAAACAGCATAAAAATAAAACAAGCCGGTCCCATCGTGGCGTAATCGGAGACAATGACAGACGAAGTGTGCTCCTGATGTCCAGTCTGCTCCGTAGCTTTGTTTTGGTCGCTGTAACCGCAGAAAATCCCGCTTCACAAAGATAGGATGTTATAGATAGGATGAGTTGAACTGAATTAACCTGTGTCAAGAGGCACAGATGCACTGACTGATGTAATTGGGAGAGAATACCTCAATTTTTTACATTTTTCAAAATAAAACATCACTCAGACTCTGATCGTCGATAAATTATATATATATACTTTTTTCTGTGCTGCCCGGTACCAAATGACCGACGGACCAGTACCGGTCCGCGGCCCGGTGGTTAGGGACCTCTGATCTAAGGTGTTGATGGCAGCAGCTCTGCTCATATTTTCTTCCAGTATCGGCGTCGCAGCCAAAGAGAACCCTGCTAGACGAAGCTACTTTAACAGGAAAAAGCAGAAAGATAATGTTGGGAGATTGAACTAACGAATACTGCAGAATTAGAGAAGAAAGAATGATGAAAAGTGGTCTTTATGTCTTCCAGCAGCCTAAGCCTATAGCAGCATAAATACAGGAAATATAGCTGCCATTGTTCCAGGCAAAGAAAGGATAGGGTAGCTCCGCCCAACGCGTATCAGACCCACTTTTCCACCATGCAGCTACAGCAGCAAAGATGCATCAGAACTTAACTTGTACAAGCATAAAAAATGAAGCAGCACGCGCATTTTTGCTGCCATGCTGCGTGCGTTCTGAACGTAGCTTAAGCCTAAACTTCTTCATTCCTGTTTGCTCATTCAGAAGTTCTTTATAGTTGTGAAAAACTAAAATATAGGATTTCTGGTCAGATGATCAGGAAATAAACTTTTAGGTGATCAGAACATCGGATATATTAATGGTAACTTCACCACCTAACTATATATCACTGGTACTTTACAGCATATGGCGTACATTTTGTTTTCATTAGACGTTTTCTAGTGTATTTACATCTTAAGCAACAAATTTACTGTTGATCTGTATCAGATGTGTCATCTTGTGTTTTCCTGTTGCCTCTAGGACTCAGCTCCACATATATTAGAATTTTTGCTTGATAGAATTTATTTTAAAAAATACAAAAATCTGTTTTCTGGGACATGTTCCTTCTCTTTTGCTCATCTACAGTTTTACACTGAGTCAGAGGTTCTATCCGGTGTCCGCCCGAAACTGGACCACCTTAGACTCAGTGCAGCTGGAGGTGCGCTCACCCAGGCAAACGTTTTCTTACGTTGGGAGACGTGGGATCTACTCCCCCGTCGAGTACTCCTTTCACTGCCAGTCCGTCACCAGCTTTGTGGATGCCTTGCTGATTCCCGACAACCAAAGCACGACTCAGTGGTTGCTGAACTTCAACGACTTCCAGGTACCTCCGTTTTCCTGCTGTCTCAAATCTCAAGTTTTTAGGCTACGTTCACACAAAAGCCTGTAGTGGCCCAAATCCGATTTTTTTTTTTTTTTTTTTTGGCCAATATGTGACTGTATCTGGTCTTTTCATGGGAGTCTGAACAACACAAATCTGATTTTTTTTTTTCTTTCAATGCGACCATTAATACTATACAAAGGTCACTATTGTGTGTATGTCTATATATACACACACATATGTATCTGTTTATGTATGTATGTATGTATGTATGTATGTATGTATGTATGTATGTATGTATGTATGTATGTATGTATGTATGTATGTATGTATGTATGTATTTATGTATGAATGTATGCATGTGTGTATTTATGTATTTATGTATGAATGTATATGTGTGTATGTATGAATGTATGTATTTGTGTATGAATGTGTATGAATGTATGTATGTGTGTATTTATGTATTTATGTATGAATGTATGAATGTATGTGTGTGTGTATGTCTGAATGTATGTATGTATTTATGTATGAATGTATATGTTTGTATGTATGAATGTATGTATAAATGTATGTATATGTATGTATGTATGTATGAATGTATGTATGTGTATGATTGTATGTATGTGTGTATTTATGTATGTATGTATGTATGTATGAATGTGTATGTATGTATGTATGTATGAATGTGTATGTATGTATGTATGTATGAATGTATGTATTTATGTATGAATGTATGTGTGTGTTTATGTATGAATGTATATGTTTGTATGTATGAATGTATGTATAAATGTATGTATGTATGTATGATTGTATGTATGTGTATGATTGTATGTATGTGTGTATTTATGTATGAATGTATATGTGTGTATGTATGTATGTATAAATGTATGTATGTATGAATGTATGTATGTGTATGATTGTATGTATGTGTGTATTTATGTATGTATGTATGTATGTATGAATGTGTATGTATGTATGTATGTATGAATGTATGTATTTATGTATGAATGTATGAATGTATGTGTGTGTTTATGTATGAATGTATATGTTTGTATGTATGAATGTATGTATAAATGTATGTATGTATGTATGAATGTATGTATGTGTATGATTGTATGTATGTGTGTATTTATGTATTTATGTATGAATGTATGAATGTATGTGTGTGTTTATGTATGAATGTATATGTTTGTATGTATGAATGTATGTATAAATGTATGTATATGTATGTATGTATGTATGAATGTATGTATTTATGTATGAATGTATGAATGTATGTGTGTGTTTATGTATGAATGTATATGTTTGTATGTATGAATGTATGTATAAATGTATGTATGTATGTATGATTGTATGTATGTGTATGATTGTATGTATGTGTGTATTTATGTATGAATGTATATGTGTGTATGTATGTATGTATAAATGTATGTATGTATGAATGTATGTGTGTATGTATAAATGTATGTATATGTGTGTGAGTATGAATGTATGTATTTATGTATGAATGTATATGTGTGTGTGTATGTATGTATGTATAAATGTATGTATGTATGTATGAATGTATGTGTGTGAGTATGAATGTATGTATAAATGTATGTATATGTATTTATGTATGAATGTATGTATTTATGTATGAATGTATATGTGTGTGAGTATGTATGTATGTATTTATGTATGAATGTATATGTGTGTGTATGTATGTATGTATGAATGTATAAATGTATGTATGTATGTATGTATGTATGTATGTATATGTGTGTATGTATGAATGTATGTATGTATTTATGTATGAATGTATAAATGTATGTATGTATGTATGTATGTATATGTGTGTATGTATGAATGTATGTATGTATATGTGTGTGTGTATGTATGTATTTATGTATGTATGTATTTATGTATGTATTTATGTACGAATGTATATGTGTGTGAGTATGTATGTATTTATGTATTTATGTATGAATGTATGTATTTATGTATGTATGAATGTATATGTGTGTGAGTATGAATGTATGTATTTATGTATGTATATGTGTGTATGTATGTATATGTGTGTATGTATGTATATGTGTGTATGTATGTATATGTGTGTATGTATGTATGTATATGTGTGTATGTATGTATGTATATGTGTGTATGTATGTATGTATATGTGTGTATGTATGTATATATGTATGAATGTATGTATTTATGCATGAATGTATATGTGTGTATGCATGTATGTATGTATACTACCTTTCAAAAGTTTGGGGTCACATTGAAATGTCCTTATTTTTGAAGGAAAAGCACTGAACTTTTCAATGAAGATAACTTTAAACTAGTCTTAACTTTTCATCCATCCATGTTTACTTCCATAAACACAGCACGCTGGCTTGTGATGTCATGGCGTCCTCATTGGCACATGTGGGATACCTAAGCTGAATAAATGCAGTTCACACAGGAGATCAGATACAAGTCGTTTATATTTGGAAATAAGAACTGCAAAAATCGGAATTGATCATTAAGGCCTGCTGTGTGAACGTAGCCTATTTTTGATGGATATTTTTTTTGAGATTTGTAATTAAAGTAATTAACCAGTATTGTGTGTTTTGTTTTGGTTTTTACTGATGCAGATTCAGGGCTTTGGTTTGTCCAACCAGTCGCGATTCGCCTACGCCAGTGACTGTGCGAGTTTCTTCACCCCTGGGATTTGGATGGGCCTCATCACCTCACTGCTCATGCTCTTCATTTTTGCGTATGGCCTTCATATGATCATGCAACTAAACACCATGGATCGGTTTGACGACCCCAAAGGTCCATCGATCTCAGTCCCTCAGACAGATTAGAGCCGTCTTTCTGAGATGCACTCCGCTGTCCATCAGTGCCATATTGATTTTACACCTGGACCTTTGTAGATGCTTTTCTTCACCTCCTCCTCGATAGAAGTTTTTAAGAGGCTGTTTTTTGTTGGGTTTTTTTTAAGCCACATTCCTTTTTATCATTTTATTCATGACTTGATATCCCAAAGTTATTAGATTTAATTTAATGTAAATGTGCCTAAAGATTGTGCCTGGAACATCAAGAAGCAGTTTGCACTCTTTTCAGAGAACGCCTTTATTGTCAAAATGCACGTGATCACTGGACGCTGTTCTACCTTTACAGACCTCAGATATTACTTTTTTAATATTTTCTCCCAATAGAAATAGAATATACCTGAATGCTAAAAAGTGCCTAAAAAGAGAATGTTTTTTTTCACTTGTCAGTGTTCGGCCACACTAATTTATCACTGTTATGAGACGTTCTCTTAAACTGTGTTTTATTTGTATAAAATGATTTGTCTTTTAACATTTAGGCTGTGGAGGAAAAGTAAACAATTAATTTACTACCTGAGTTGTTTTCAAAACTGTGCAAATGCCACTTCTTTCACTGTAAAATTTAAATTATGAATAAATATAATGGATTTCATGGTAGTTGTCTTTATTATGTGGATAATACTAGGCAGTTGTCTAGGGCCCAAAGCTCCTGAGGGCCCCATAAAACTCCTTTTATATGTACACTAAATACAACTATTCCTTATTTGTACATATTATGCTTTTGATTAAAATCCTTTCGTTAAAATGCCATCAGAAAACTTATAATATTAAGTGTGTCTCAGCCCCCCCTTCAGTGTCCACCATATTGAATCAGTCCATTTGCTGCACATGTTCAGAAAGGTCCAAACAGAGCAGCAAACCATTTGAAAACAAACGATGTGAAAGTGTTGCCAACTTAGCGCTTTAGTCGCTATATTTAGCCACTTTTCAGACCCCTCTAGCACTTTGATTTCTAAAAAGCTCCTAGCGCCAAATCTAGCAACTTTTTTCTGCTACTGGAGACTTTGGAGACAACATCTAAAAGCAGCGAACTCTGCTCTCCAGAGCAAGTAGATTGGTAACCCCGCCTCCTGCTCTCCTCTATCTTGTCTGCTGTCATGATTCATGCAGCTATTATTTCATCCAAATGAAAAATGCAGGGATTAAAGTATTGTCCGTGGGTAAAAAGATCACTAAAAAATAAATTGATGGTAAATAAATTTGAAAGACAATCATTTGTCAGCCAATGGTAGCAAAGGAGCACGCTGAAACTAATTGTATTAGCCAATCAAAAGAAGAAGGGGGTGAGTCCTAGGAAAGCGTGTTCCTCCTCCTCTCGTTTCTTGCTCAAGTCACCAGATAGATTGTGGTTCAGCGCTGAAGTTCTACACCGAGAGTCACCATGCGGCGTTTACTGCTCTATTCTACAGAGAGACGTTTAAAGAGTCAAAAAATTACATATATTAAACTTTGTGTTTGGAGAGAAGGACGACAGAGCGACGGAATTGCATGGAGCGGGCACAATTTAGTTCATAAACTCCAGGGAAGATGTCACGACCATAGATAAAGGTCTGAAGAATAAATGACGCTGGAGGAGACAGAGTGAGATGGTGAGCCATTTAGCTGCTGGTGCGGGAAGTTAGGTCAACCAGGCACTTGATTCAAAACTGGATATCAAAAGAAATGTGGTACATGAAAATGGTAGATATAGATGCACTTCTGCCATCTTCTGTACCTGTGTAAAGACAATAAAGTTGAATCTAATCTAATCTTCTGGCCATTCAAAAGTCAAATATATATATATATATATAGAGAGAGAGAGAGAAGAGAGAGTGAGCAGATCATGGCTTGTCTACAGTGAAAAGAAGGACTGGGTTATTTACTTTTGCTGTCGTCTTTTTGGAAACACAGGAAGGAGCAATCAGCTAAGTGAGCTTAGTGCTTGGAAAAAATCTTTCATTCCTTTAGAGACAGCATGAAAAGTCAGCTGAGTACAAATCATTGAGAGGAAAACAAGAAGAAAAGGGACAAGAAGAGAGGGACACAACCTAGAACAGATAATGGATGTCTATTCTATTAACATTTCTCTATCCGTAGAATGGGTCTGTTTGATGTGTTGTCATCTCAGTTCAGAGGGCCCCCTGCCTGTCTTCGCCTAGGGCCCCAATTTTTTGTAAATCCGACCCTGCTGGACCTGTGTGTAACTTAGCTATGGCAACGCCTCCCAGGGCTGTCCAGAGTAAAGCTAGCTTAACTTAGTTTTCGGTTTTGTTGTTTGTTTTTTTGCTTCAGGAACAATGAACTCTAAAACGTCCAAAGCTTCTCTATGGGGCCAAAATGGTAGCTTTAATATTTGCAAATGTGTGTGGAGAGTTGTGTGTCTGTATCTCGATCTGTGTGTGTGCAGTGGGATTTGAAAATGTGTAAATAAATCTGTAAATGTGTGAGGAGATTTGTGTGTCTGTACAACAATCTGCAAATGTGTAAAACTACTTGTGTGTAATCCGTTTTGCAAATGTGTAAAAAATCCACAAATCTGTATTCAGATCTGCAAATGTGCACTGAGATTTGCAAATGTGTAGATCAATCTGTAAGCACACACAGAGACACTTGTGTCTGAAGTATTTTCGCTTCAAGACCCAGAAATACAGACAAATCATTGGTTACAAGTCAAGCGGTTTTTCAGTTGGCTCTCTTTACACACGTGATTTTTGCTACTCTTCTGCCGCGTGAGATGCACAAATGCGTAGAAGGATTTGTATGTGTATTTTCGCGATTTGTAACCCCTTGCGCAGGCTCGCAGGCTCACATGCTGCCCTGACCGCAGGCTCGCAGGCTCACAGACAGCCTCTCTCTGCTGCGACAGTTCAGCACAACTTGCTTCACATACAGCCACATACCACCAGTTGGCGGTATTGTACAGTACGTGACGTTACTGGGGTCCTAGGGGTTGTACCTGCTAAGTTGAGAGCAATGGAATCCCGTCAGCTTTCTGTAAGTATATTTCTTTAATTTGTCCTATAGTTTGTATTAGTAAAACTGTTTCTTCTTCTTCTGCTTCTGTTTTATGGCGGCTGGCAAGCAACTTTATGATGTTCATTACCACCATCTACTTCAGTGGAGTGTGGATCGGGATGCTATGTATTTTCCCACTGAAAAATAAAAATAAATATTAACAATATTTACATAAATAAACTTATATCCTTTCTACCAATTTCGTTTTTTCAAGATTGTTTATCAAATTACAAAAAGAAACATAAGTAGATTTTTTTTCCCCAAAATATCTTGTATATTTAACTGTAATTTATTGTCTTGTAACCCTTCTCTCCATAGAATATTTATAACAAAACAACAAAACATGCTCCACCGTCTCCCCTTGATAACAAAAACCACAACCTCCTGTTCCCATTCTAAATAAGTTTCCATTTAACCCCGTGTTTCCGAAACTTAATCTAGATATAACCTCTTTTTTATTCCTTTCCGTTCTCCTCATTTCACCAATTTTCCTTTGAATACTATAAAGCCACCTTCCAGTTCTATGCTCTTCCCACAGCTTCTGCCATCTTTCCGTAACCTTTTGTTTAATAATAGATAAAATGTTTTCCTTACTGAATGGTATCAATATATCATCCTTGTCACGTCAACTCCCGCAGCGGAGGAAAAAAAAAAAGGTAGAGGCTGTCTGTGAGCCTGCGAGCCTGCGGTCAGGGCAGCATGTGAGCCTGCGAGCCTGCGCACGGGGTTACAAATCGCGAAAATACACATACAAATCCTTCTACGCATTTGTGCATCTCACACGGCAGAAGAGTAGCAAAAATCACGTGTGTAAAGACAGCCAACTGAAAAACCGCTTGACTTGTAACCAATGATTTGTCTGTATTTCTGGGTCTTGAAGCGAAAATACTTCAGACACAAGTGTCTCTGTGTGTGCTTACAGATTGATCTACACATTTGCAAGTCTCAGTACACATTTGCAGATCTGAATACAGATTTGTGGATTTTTTACACATTTGCAAATCTCAGTGCACATTTGCAGATCTGAATACAGATTTGTGGATTTTTTACACATTTGCAAAACGGATTACACACAAGTAGTTTTACACATTTGCAGATTGTTGTACAGACACACAAATCTCCTCACACATTTACAGATTTATTTACACATTTTCAAATCCCACTGCACACACACAAATCGAGATACAGACACACAACTCTCCACACACATTTGCAAATATTAAAGCTACCATTTTGGCCCCATACTTCTCGTAGAGTCCACTTCAGGACTTCACGGGACAGGAAAGTTTTTGCACCGGTCAGGCTGAGAAACGAGCTAAAACGAGACGAAATGCCGCATCTCGGACCCGGTTGCTATGACAACCACCAGGTAAACAAATACGGGGACACGTCATTAAAAGTTAACTATCATAACTTGTAATGAAACTAATGCATTGTATAAATATATTTTTTTTTTTATGTGGCGCCACTCAAACAGGTCAAAGTATGGATTTTAAATTTTACTAATATTGTTCAGTAAATGCCGACAGCAGAAAAAACTTCCATAAAGAATGTGTTGATATTAAAGAAAGTATCAGCTTTAGGGAGAGGGTTGGAGCCGTCACTGAATGGGTCGTGTGATCCTATGAGCGCTGACGTGCTTGGGTGGCGCCATCTTGGGGCGGTCGGCAGCTCTGCTCAGTGACGCGGATTGAGCAGGCACTGAACAATTTAAATAACTTGCTCTAATGAACTGATTTTCACAGTTTTGTTTTTTCTGCTGAAAACAAAGAAACGGTTGAGGGTATTTAAATATTCTTAGCGGGGTTAAGAGTAATAAAATATTCTAATAGGATGGATGTATGATGGATGCAAAGCAACTCATACATTTTTATATTTTCTTTATTACTATATACAGAAATTTTTTTACAGGGATGCAGAATATACATATACATATCTCCCTCTCATTCATATATATATATATATATATATATATATATATATATATATATATATATATATATATATATATATATATATATATATTATTTTTTATTATTATTTTATTATTATTTATATTGAATGTTATTTTTACCCATGTTTTAGCAGTTTGCTTTTTCTTTATTTTTACTGTTTTTGTTTTTCTTTACAGCACTTTGGTCAGCTGTGGTAGTTTTTCAGATCAAATTGAATTTGATTTTTTCCAAAGCTCTGATGCCTTCATGAAGTTATCCCCAGAGCCCTGATGTCAACAGTCTGTAGATTTAAACAAAAATACCCTGCAGTGCTGAGGCAGCCTTCTGTTCTGCTTAAAGCAGCACGTTAGGGTAGCAGGTCGACCTCCCCAAGATGGCGCCCTTCATTTCTGCTTCTTTGATGCAGAATTTAATCCACAGAGGTGAATAATTTATTGTCTTTACAAGGAACTCTATGATTTCAAAATCTGCTGGTCTAAAGTGAACTATCAGCTTCCTAAACATAGAGGGAAACCGGTTAAGTTTGCAACATTTACAGTTTTCAGAGTTTCTTTCAGAGGTGCTCAACCTAAATGGCAAGCCATCATAGCATTTAATAGCTAGACTGGACGTTTATTACCAACATCTTTAACCTCATTATGCCATGTTATAACTCTCCTTGAAGATATCTCTAAATACTTTTTGACTTGTTAAATTTTTAATTAAAGACACATATTAGTACAACACACAAGTCAGAAGTTTGGGTTTTTAATTACTGTGAATCAGAAATGTATGGAAGCCCGTTTCCGCCAGTCAAAAAAAAAAAAAAAAAAAAAAATCTCATTATGAGTTACTATCTCATTATATGGAGATAGTAACTCAATATAATGAGATAGTATCTCATATATAATGACATCATTTTTTTTTTTACAGTGGCGGAAACGGGCTTCCATAGTAATGTGTTGAGGAAGCAAAGAACAAATTTATTTATTTGTTTCTTTAAACCTTTTAGGTTTTAATCACACAGCTTATGTGCGGATTTTACTGCTCTAAAACTGTGCATGTTTAAAATTTCACAGATCACAAGAAATTTTAATCTAGAAAGGCATTAAAGAATCAGGTTTAATAGAACCCATCTTTTCTTTTTTCAGTTTGACACCATCGTTTACAATTTACAAAAGCGACCTGAGAGTAAAAAGGGATACGCCCTCTCTGCCAGGACCGCTGCTCGCTTTCCTCCTAACAAGGTAATTTGTCTGGAATAAAGTCTGTCACACAACTACCTGCTTTTCAGACATCAAAAGCAAAGCACCCTAACTCCATCAAAAACGTCAAGTTGAAAGTAGTTCACTATTTTTTTTTTTTTTTTTTTTTTCAGAATTCAGAGATTAAACTTAAGTCAGAATTCTGACTTTCCCCCCCCAATACTAAACAGAAATAAAATCTGTTAACTTTTTTTCCCCCCAATTGGCCCTAATCCTCTTCCGTACATTAGAGAAAAACCCATTTGTTGACAGAATTTATTATTTTTTTCATCACCTTTTCATTAAATAATAATAATTAATAGTTTTCTTTTTCAGTCGTGGGACTTAAAGTGTTTAATATATTTATTTAAAATACTAATCTTGTCTTAAACTTTTTTTTTTGTTATCCTGTGGTGTTTGAAATTGACCAGATGATGGAGACGCCTTGGCCTCAGCAGTACCAGCAGGATTCAAACTGGTCCAGACTTCCTCCTCCTGGCAGAGCACCGTTCGGTTCAACCGCGCCCAGATTCACATCACATACCGACGACTGCAGCCCGGGGTGAGAGACAATCCTCAACTACGTACAGAGGCTGAAATATCAGATCTGAGCTAATCAGTGTTACTTCCTGGCTCAGCCCTGGGACGTACAGCTGGGATGGAGTAACAAACCGGAAGGTGAGCTGGCCCATGTGCTTCGGGAGACCGGACTGGTCCAGACTGCCCAGGCTGGAACAGGGAGCTTCCAGGGTGAAGGTGAGTATGGAGGGACATTCGGTCCATTATTGTTGCAACCAAAATGAGTGAATGGATTGTCAAACAAAAAAAAAAAAAAAAGTAGTCCAGAATTTTTAAGTTTTAAAACTCTCTTTTTGAAAGTAACTTTGCTGTTTTCTCTGACTTTATTTTTTCAAACTTAATATTTTCAACAGTTTTTTTATTATTACAGATACAGTTTAAAAACCTATTTCTACTTAAATTGTTTCACAGATTTTTTAAGGTTGATGCAGGCTAGTAGAAAAACATCTTCACTCCTCAAAAGGAAAGCCTTTTGTAAAGCCGCTGTCACACCTTGAAGATTTAGGCCAGCGTCTGGTGGACATACTGAAAATGTGGCAGAAACGCTGACATACGTTGGATAAGTTATAGCTATTTTTGTTTAAGTTATGAGCACGCTGAAGTACGCTGAAGTACGTCAACAGATGGCGAGAAAATTTGAACGTGCTGCAAATTTCTCGACTTATGCCAGCGTATGCCTAGCCTCGTGAGACCATCCTGATCTCGCGAGCTTTCAAGGTTTCACTAGTAGATCAGTCTGGAGACTCTCCATTAAAGAAAATTTGGAGCCGTTCACCAAACGAACGTCCAATCAGCGTTGGCTTTGAGGCGGGTTGAGGTGTGACCCAACGAGAAGCGCGACAGTTCAGTCTAAAGAACATGGCGGCTTCAGCCGATGAAACTAGCGTTAGCGTGGCTGTGAAAATCCAGAGTATCAGGCATACGCTGGCTAAATCAGCAAGGTTTAACACAATTTGAAAAGAATGCAATCTGTTTAAGTCAACCTAAAACAGAGATTTGGGAAAAAAATGAAATAAATCTAGAAAAAGAGCAAAGTTACTCTCAAAACCCCCTTTTTTTTGTTTAGAAAGTTTTTCAAAGTTCCATTCCAGATTGTACTTTTTGCAGATGTTCTAAGAAACAATTGTGGAAAAAAATCCACTCCATAGGTTTTTACTTTTCTCTTTTCTCCTCAGTTGCCGAGCTACAGAGAGTTTGTGAAGTACCGCAGCAGACTGGTCTATCTGAGCTTGTATTACTAACTCTAAAGCTGAAGGATGGAGGTACATCACCACACAGACCCACATGGAGTGCTCGGATTTTACTGATTCTTCGCCATCATAACAACAGCTGCAGAGATTCTCACCAAAGACTGGATAATGTCAGAATGAATAAAAAAAATAATAATAATAATCTTTTTTTTGTGTCATATGTACAAAAAGGGTGCAGGCTGCAGTAAACTCCGCAGCGAAGTCGCTTACAAAGTTCCATACAAAGTGAGTTCTGTCAGAAAAACCAAACAGAAAAGTTTTTTCTTCAGCAGATGTCCGTCAGCTGCTGACGCCACAGCAGCTTTTAACCCCAAACCAGAGTCCGTTAGAGTCCTCTCACTTCTTCCTCCTCACTTTGGGTTTCTTGACGGGCCGCAGGTACGGGTTGTCGATCACGTTGTCTTCGCTGACCTTCGCTGATGGAACGACTCCGCTGGGAGGAAGCACGGAGTTTTCTTTATCGGCGCTCGGATCGTCCTGAGACGCGAAAACAGAAGGAAACGTTAGCTTAGTTGGTTACAAACGGTCCGATATGTTCATGCTACAAATCCACATCCTGCCCTGAATCTCATTTATAAAATCATAATGGCACAATAAAGTATTCACACCCACTCAACATGAAGACATTCTTTTGCACCATATTATTAAAAGTCTGTGTTGTTCTAATTAAAAAGAGGAGCAGCTTTTTTTTCTGAAGATCTAAAAAGAAAATTCAGTTTTTCTGTAGTAAACAAATGAATTGTTTTGGTGAAGAACTCAAAATGAATTATTTATTTGGTCTTTATTTATTTTCTTATTGCAATCCTGACTATTTTAACTGCATCCCTTAAATCAATGTGCTTCCTCAAGAAAAAGGATTATGGGATGCATGTTGACAGAGATTTTTTAAGAATAATGTAATCCTGATGTACCGTATTTTCTGGAATATAAGCCGCTACTTTTTCCCCATGCTTTGAAACATGCGTCTTATAAGAAGGTGCAGCTTTTCTGTGGATTTTTTCTAACTGGTAGAGGGGGAAGTCAAAGTTCAAAATGAAAGAATAAGGAGCTAATTTTCATTTAGCACAAGAACATGCTAGTAGCATACACAATGCAGAACAAATGTCTCAAATTCACACATTTTGACATTTGTTTGCCGCATTTAAGCTGTCGAACCGATGAGGAGACTGGGCTCAACTCCTGCAGACGAAGCCCCATCTTTCAGTAGAAGCTCTTACTGCAGTGAGCCAATAAGCTAAATGAAGCTAGCATTCTTTGTCACTATTCCGGGTGCAATATGCAGAGCTCCCCCTACAGGTTTGGAGGGAAAAGATTCAGTAGATATAAGCGGCTAAAGGATGATTTATACCCAGAAACCAGGTCGTCTGCGTGTTTATCGCAGTGAATGCAAATAGAACCCCGTCACTTCTGCAGACAGGAGGCCTCTGATTGGTCAAATCAACATCCGCTCTACACTATGCGTATTTCCTGTTTGGTACCTTACCAGCCTGTTTTGTTTCTATGACCGCCATTGTGGAGAACCCTGGGACCCTTTTTCCACCTGGATCCCCGCTCTTTTTGGCCCTCATCTCCCTCCGTTGCCCTCAATTCCTCCCCGCCTCTGCCGTATCTAGACCAACAGCTAATTCCTGATTGTCCCTCTTGCGTTGTGGCGTGTAATAACAGTGAAGACAACGCTTCAATATTGGGCATAAATCAAAAATATCTGTAACAAGCTCACTGCGACACACCGAGGCCGATGGGGTTCAATGAGACAGAAGCAGAGATACAAAAGGAAGCTGGAAAAGTTGCAGCTGTATGAATTAATCAATACCTATATTTCCTCGATTTATGGTGAAAACTTGTAATATTATGACAGGGTTCCTACATCATAAGGCAAGTTAAATTCAAGACTTTTTAATGCCACTTGAAATAAAAATTTCAGACCAAATTCACAAGAAACACAGAAAAACCTGCTTGCGACAACTTAACCCAAAGGTTTATTTTAACATAAACCACTGCACTAATGTTTCAAATTTTGAAAAGCTTCCCATACAGGAAGAAAGCTAAAAACACACAAATGACAGATATATTTGAACAATTATTTAAGAGAATTCACAAACTTTGTTTTAGCAGGGAACAAAACAAATCAGTTTTAAAGCCCCAACATAACCAGTGCTAAGTCTTTTTAGCAGCTATTTTTCTTTGTATGGTTTTCTTAGTATGTTTGATTTGGTGATAAGTGGAGGCGTTGCAGAGACAAGGGTGGAACTAAACTGAGAAATACCGGCTGTTTCTCTGTAACTCCATTTTGACGCTTTGTGTTTTGCGCTTTGCATGTGCAACTCCACTGCCTTAATTCCCATCGTTCTGAGCTTGAATCGCTTCTTGCACTAAATCCACTGAGCCTCATGTATGTTCCCTGGTTTTAGCCATGGAGAAAACTCTTGGCTGGAGACTATTTTGGTTCCATTTACACTTGCTCATATGTTCCAGACAAAAAGTTAATGGCGCATCTCCCAAATGTCCCGGCCGCAACAACGCTTTATTGGTTCCGCTATCGGGACGGAACCAATAATGGCGAGCCTTTATTTTTTTTAAATAAAAAAAGGAATTTCCAATTTTAATGTTTTATTTAGATTACAAAAATAAATCTTAATAAAAATAATCCTATTTATATTTTTTTTAAATTAAGACCAACGAAAGACTGATTTAAGACATTTTAATACCAATTAATGCCTTTTAAGACTTTTTAAGGACCCGCGGGAACCCGTACGAGAACAAAAGTGGAAGAGAAACTATTCTCTTAAAAAAAAATAAAAAACGCCTTAAACTAAAATCCAGGAAAAGTGTCATCTGACGCCAGAGGTGAGGACCTACATTGATAACGTTCCCGGCTGCGTTCTCGCTGTCCGTCTGGTCGTCCTGCTCCGAGGAGTCCGTCTCCTCCAGACTCTGCAGTTCCAGCTCTGAGGGAAGGAGGGCGCTAAGGTACGGGATGGCACTGGGCCGCGCAGCGATCACTGAGAGCAGAGACGGGGGATGTTACACTGTGGAAGGTTAAACAGAGTTCAGCATCATCAGCATCACTCACATGGAAACGCAGAGACGTCGTCTTTGAAGAGGCTTTGAGTTTCTCCGGTTTTGGCCATGAAACGCGTCAGGGCTCGTTCCACGTCTCTCCTCTGGGTGGCTGCCTTTTCTCTCACCACCTGGTAGTCTGAGACAGGCTCCCTGAACGTCTGCAACAAATCAACACACAGATCGGTACACAGTTTCCCTCAGAGAGACCAACAAAGTCATTTGATTTGTTCCAGGAATCTGGTTTGTGACTCACAGGCGTTTTGATGTAGGTGTGAGGATCAGGGAACTCTGGGAAGTGGCAGGGAATGTGAGACGGATGAGTCCGTTTCTGTCCGGCAGACAGAGACTTGGGCGTAACGGGAGCATTGGTAACCGGAGCTGAAAGTCACAAAGTTGATCCATTTTATGCGATTTAGAATCAATTAACCCTTTATAGGGCAAGTTAGTGTTGTTTGATCACTTACATACCCCTAACAAATGGGGGAAAAAAGATAAAAGGCTAGTTTAAAAGTAAATAAGTAAAGTTTACAAGTTAACAAGCCTAGTTAACAATTATATTTAGGTAAATAAAATAAAAAATGTCAGTGCCAGTATCAGCATTAATGCCTCTAAGGTTAAGTTGGACCAAAAAATGTTTTTCACTCTCAGAGTGTTTTTCTTATAGAAGCACTTTTGTTATTTTTCTTAATATATTCGGGTAAGTTGGCGTTTCTTGTTATTACATTGACATTCATTGCCAGCGAGGGGTTAGACCAGCTTTTATTGCCAATTAGGAGGGAACCAAATGGCAACTGCCAGCTGGTTTAAGTGGGGGGGAGCTTATTTGTAAATGTGTGATTCCTATTAAAATTTTTTGCAAATGTGTAACTTGTATCCATAACTGTTAAACTTTTTAATGTTTGAATGTGATAACAAGAGAGACGAGTTAAAAAATATCAAATTGATGCAAATTGGTTTATCTACATTTAAAAATTCACAAACGCACACAGTATTACAGAGAAACCTATATAGAAATATTTAAAATAAACGACTTCCTGACAGAGAACTGAAACGTGTGGCAGAACGCTTTACTTACGCGCCGTAATGACCATCCTCTGAGACCGCTTGGCGTACACAGGCAGGGTGTCAACATTGAAACCTATAGAAACACAAACCATTTAGAATCAGATGTGAGTCTGACAGCAGCAACATGGACGGCATTCGCCAGTGGACTTCTGGTCGTACCCATCTCGATGAGAGTCACCACGGTGTCCGAGAGCGTCGGGACGCTCCTCGCAGTGTGTTCACAGTAGGTTTTAGCACATCGACCTATTTCTGTTATGTCTAAAGAAAAACAAAGACAAATATTAATTTTCTTTTTTACCACAAAAAGTCATAAAATCCAACAATTATAAATGAATTATTTAGGAGAGGTGGCTGGACTTTAAGCCTTTTGAGGGTTTCCCTTTGTAAAGCCGCGAGCAACCTGAGTCCACTTTGACATCCTGCCCAGTTTGATGCTGCTGCTAGTGCTGCAACTAACGATTATTTTAAAAATCGATGAATCGGCCGATTATTTTTTCGATTAATCGATGAATCGGACAAAAAATATTTTTTATATTAACCTCTTTATTCCAAAATAAACATTTTAGACAGAACAAACAAGCACACAAGTACAGGTTGCTCATTAACTGTACTGGTGCAATATGAAAAATAAATGTTTGTGTTAAAACTACGCAAACTAACATGAGAAATGTAGCTGTACATCCACAAAATATAGGCTACTTTGTTAAATAAAGCACAAAAAAAGACATTTTTGTTTCTAAAAGCCCCTAAGGGGTTCAAACAATAGGCCCCCCCCATTTCAACAAATGAGGTTTTTTTTAGACTAGAAGAGTTCTGCCTTTTAAGACAGGAAAGTATAGCAGTTAAAGCTGCTACTTGGGAAAATACTGAACCATAGAGATAAAAATAGCCCTGTGATTCAAATTATAAATTGTATTTGGAATAAAAATGAGAGAACTAGGGGTGGTAAAAAACACATCCTCCAAAGACAGATATTTACATGGGAATGTGGCAGATAATTAATTGACATATTACTGATCTTGCTGGATTTTATTCTGCTTTACTTCCATAAATTGCAGGATCTTCTTTACTTTATCTTTGCCAGAAGATTTAAACTTTAAAAGCCTTGCCCTCATTATTTGCAAGTTAATTTATTTATAAAGTAAATATAAACGCTGCTTAAGCTAATTCAAATGAAATTAAAAGTAAAATAAGTAGCCAACCTTATCACTGTCTGTAACCTACTAACACAGTAAGGAAAGCATCAGATGAGCTACCTGAGAAACTAACGTTACGTTTCCCCACTTTAAAACCAAACAAACATGGCCGCTCACCCTGCTGATCAGCTCTCTTCACTGCCATTGAAGGCTGCAGCGTGTTTCCTTTTCAGGTGCTGCATCATAACAGTGGTGCGTCCGCGCCATGTTCATTTGTTTTTACAAAAGTTGCATGTTACGACTTTTTTCACTGTACAAAGCGCAGGATATTTTAATTATTGTGATCAATTTGCGCCGTCAATCCCGGCGCATGCGCGCTTCATTTGCAGTCTGGACGCTGAGGGTAAACATCCTCTGACTGCAGCGCTGAGAGGGACTCCTGCGGGAGCGGAGTTGGGATGGGGGAGGCGCCCCACGGCAACGACGACGGCGGCGGATGACGCATTAATCGCGCGACACAACTTATCGATGATGAAATTCGTTGTCAACGCTTTTAAAAGTCGATTTTTATCGATTTTATCGATGCGTTGTTGCAGCCCTAGCTGCTGCTAAAAGTTTTCCTTATTTTTCAAACCGATGCTAAAGTATAACTTCACATGATGCTCCACATTCATCATTTTAGGGAAGAAAGTGCTTCTAGTAAGAGTTGTCATAAAATACAACTTTATTGTTGTAATTTTATGACTATAGTTGTTTTGAATTTTTTTTTAATATTACGACTTTATTGTTGTAATTTTATAACTTTATTCTCCTCATATTACGACTTTCTTCTAGTAATGTTATGACTATTCTCGTAATTTTATGACTTTATTCTTGAAATGTTGTGACTTTATTATGGAAATAGAAAAAATATTTCTAGCCTGGCCCTTATACTCCTTCGTAGAAATAATCCAATATAACCAACAATAAAGTATATCATTATACTATTCAATTCAGTTCAGTTTAGTCTGTTAAATAAGCTGCCTGTAGTGTCTTTAAAGGTCCAGCAGGTGTCAGTATTCTGTGAGACAGTATCAATACAGTATTCATATATTTATATATATAGTTATTGCACTGGGTGTCAGATATAGAGAAACAGGTAATTGCACAGGGTATTAAATAATAAATTTCACAAGTTATTGCCGTAGTGTTGTCGCATAGAGTCTGGTTGTTCTAGATAATGTTGCTTTAATTAATTAGCGGCATCATTTGTGCATTCTGATAGTTGCAAACAAATCTAAGCCCAGATCTCAGCTAATGGATGGAGGAAGCATCCAGGCCTCATACATACAGCTCTGCATCATCTCTGTGAGCGTCTCCACAGCGGCCTTCTCCGCGCTCTCGAAGCCGCTCTCAGTCAGCAGGGCGCTGACCACAACCTGCAGGGTGCGCCGCCGGGCCAGCTGGTAGTTCTCTGCGGGGCTGGATGCCGCTTTAGCTCCACGCTGAGAGAACACAGAGGAATACAATAATAATCATATTTTCCCCAAATATGTTTCTCTAAATAAAATAAACTTTTATTTTCCACGAACAAGCCACCTGAACCCACAACTCACAAGGATCAGAATGTTATTAGGGGTCTAAGTTACTTCTACTTGAACTGTAAACATTTTTAACACAGATATTAGCTGTGTGGCGGGAAGCTAAAGCTAACTAGCTGCTACCATTCTGCTCTGTGACCGAACAAAGCGACTCCTACCCCGCCATAATTCAGCGACGTTCCCGGCGCTGCAGAGGAGTCCCCCATCTGCATTTACCCCAAGCTCCTTTCTTTTGCTAAATAAATGTATTAAAGTATTTCACTCCTCCATCTGGCGCTTAGCCTCTGATAGTAAACACACTCTGAATTAGTGACGTCATTTCCGTTCAATGGACCGAAAATCAAAATGTCTTTCCGTTTTACTAAATACTGCCACCTACTGGCCGTTTGCTATAAGACAACTGGAGGAGTAAATGCAGTCTGTTTTCACACATTTCCGAGCCAATATAAGCTTTAAATCCGTGCTGTACAGATGGTAATAAACAGTGAAACATGAAAAAAAAGATTGTGGAATTTATGGTGTGTTTAAATGTTTAAAACAACGATGTGTCCCAGCCATTACAAGGAAATTGATCAAATCATAGAAGTAATAAAAAAAACAGTTTCCTGGCTTTATTTATTAATATTTATTTTTAAAGATAGATGCTTCACAATATGTTTATGGTCCTTAAAGTAACTGAATGAGTTTGGGGACGAACATTTTCCTAAATAACTTATTTTTAGTGTAAACAGTTTCCCAAAGTTTAACAGATTTTTAAAAATAAACTCTTCATATGGTTTTGCTTTAAAATTGTTTGGATTATTTTATATTTTGTAACTGGGTTTCTTTAAATTAGCTGACATATTTTTTGGTTAGATAAGCTAATAAAATAATTACCTTTATTGGTAATCGCAGCTGCACATTACAAAATAACGGGTTAATCTCTCCCCTGGGGAGCAGTGAGCAGCTTGCAGCCTGTGTGAAGCGTCGCTCAGGGACCTGAGCTTTTGCAGAACCGTAGAGCTCCTCATTGCATAACCTTTCCTCCATCAGTCGTAGTAATAAACATCACTGCTCCCAACCAACTCATCAAGCTGTTTCCATCCCTACTTTTCTGTTGGTTTGTTTTTTGTTGTTGTTTTTTGCAGGTTTGTATTTCTTGTAAAAGTCGCTGTTATTTTAAGAACAGAGAAACATGCAGATTGAACTTCTCTTTACTCTTCTAATTTACGTTAACCTGATTTCCATTGTTAAAATATTGCAGAATATTGTTTTCAATACATTGATAATTAGTTAAATACTCTCTTATTGTTATTATTTTGTTTGTTTTTTTACTTTTTATTCTATTTCTATTTGCCGTTCACTCTGTTGCCTGAAAAATCTCCACTGAGGGAAAAAAGAAAAAAAAGAGTTTTCTGTTCTATTTCATTCTATTTCTATAAAAAGGATTCATAGGGGTGTATTTGCAGGAGAAAAGCAGTTTATTACAACACAAAACACTTTTAAAACATATCAAATTTCTTCCTTGTTCATCCGATAAAGTCATCTTTGACAATCTGCTGCCCAGCAGCCTGACGTTACTGTATCCTGCAGTTTCATTCTAAAAGTCCAGCGTTCTCTTTTTTGCCAGCAACAGCAGCAAGCTGCATTTTTAACCACATGAGAAATAAATTAACGCATAAAAGGGATTCGTCTCCACTGCCATCGACAACCCGGTCTGCAGTGTCTGTTTTATTGCAGGATCGTCTCCCTAGGATGCGTGTAAACGGTTGGCTAAGCTCCTCTGTGAACCGGTCCCTGGATGTTTGACCTTCGCTTCAGACAGTATGGCCCTGATCACCTCCTCAGCTTCAGTACAAATAGAGGAGTTCCTTGTCTTCTTCTCAAATAAGAGTTCTGCTAGTTCTTCCTCTATGGTCCGATCCTTCAAGAAGGGCAGGAGAATCATCTCCACCATGCCGCCAACCATTCCAAGGATAGCCAGAGTGGAGCCGAGCATGTAGATCTTTAACATGCTGCTAGTGGGCCTCTGTCTAAGCATGTCCTTGGCGAAAGGAATGATGTCATTGATGTTTTCCATCTCTGAATATTTATCTTCCTGGAAGCAAAACAAACAGAAAAGAAAAACACAAGAAAAATGTTTAAGGAGCTGTTTTATCTGAGAAAACGACTGTTAAAATGTTCAGTATGTTTTAGAAAAGACAAGAGCAGAGACTCACCTTGAAGCACGTCTTAACTTTTCAGTTCGGCTTTTGATGGTGGAAAGGCGAGAGCAAGTCCTGCAATTTAAGCATGAGAAGAGTCGGGTCCACTCCCTCAGACCTCATGCATATTCATTTTTTTTTTCTCCAGAGATTCAAAGTTGTTTGTGTCAAAGGGCATAGAAATGTAGAGCAAGAAGTAAAACACTCCTTGTACGTGAGGCTGTGCATGTGACATCACATCTGCTCCAAAGCAGATCCAGTAAACAGCTCAGTGTGTAGACCGTCTCTGACAATGGGGGCTTTGGTAGATCCATCAATACTGATTACAAACTGAACAACATGTTTGGTTGATCTGCATTGGCTGAGCTGTAACTATGCACATGGTGTTCTTTAGGAGATTTGGAAAAGTGTCCAATCGAAGTATTAGCAGCTGAGAAAAGTCAGTCCCATGTATTGACGGACAGAGATTGCTTGGTTATACAAGGAATACCCCTTATTGAACACGGCCAGATAAGGTTCAACACAATCATGCAGTACTTTGCTGCTGTGGCTCTGGCACTACTGCAAACTGATTGCTGAGTGGACAAAGCAAGAGGCTGCGCCGTGTTCGTGTGTAACTGCATGCGTGTGGCCGATCTTTGCCTCAAACTCACCGCCCTTCGACCCAGATCATGCTGCACGAGACAGGCGGGTGAAGTCAGGCAAGTGAGTTGGGAAATGTGTCTGATCTTTGTCACAGAGGAACATGCACACTCAGTGAAACAGATTGCACTTCAGAGCACACAGTAGGCGCTGATTCAACATATGCAAACCGAACGATGCACGCTTCACACAGTAGCTTTTAGTCCAGTTGGAGCTTAAGTGGATCTGAAAAGGCTAATTTCTTTAAGTCTGTCTATTGGAGAGTCCCATCAGTACTTCAGACAGAAAATATACGATTCATTTAAACTTTTACTCTTCTGGGAGCGGTCTGGCTCAGTGGTCGAATAGAATAGAATAGAATAGAATAGAATAGAATAGAATAGAATAGAATAGAAAATCCCTTTTTTGTCCCACAATGGGGCAATTCTGTTGTTACAGCAGCAAAAAATGGTCACACTGCAAAAAATTTAAATCTTAATAAGTAATTCTTTCTTAAAATAAGTGCATTTCTTTCTTGAATTGAGGAGGTAAGTGAGACACTTTGCCAATGGAATAAGATAACTTACATTTAAAATAAGAAAAAAAAAAACAATTGCATTGTCTTATTTCAAGTGAATTTTATCTAATTGTCTTATTTTAAGAGTAAAAATACTCATTCCATTGGGAAATCCTCTTACTTACCTACTCAAATTAAGGGTAAATACACTTAATTTAAGAAATCTTTACTTATTTCTCGATCGTTTTTGCAGTGCACAAAAGTATGGACCTTAGAAAAACATATAAGAATAACATAATAGTGAAAAGTTAAAAAATAAACAATAAAATACTGTACTGTAAAGTGTTTTAACAATATCAATACTGTACACCTGGAGAATAAATAACCAATATACAGCTATGGACATTTTTACAGTATTTTTACAGTTACAGTAATAACATCAGAGATGTGCAAGATGAAAGCAGCAGGTTATTTAACTGAATAAGGTAGAAACTGAGTAAAATCAGCCTGAATGTAACAACTTGTTGAGGTTCTTGGGAACAGTGGTGGTTCTAGAGTCTTTCAGCTGCTGGGAGGAAGGATCTGTGATAACGCTACCTGGTGCATTTAAGGTGCAGCAGTCTGTCACTGAAGGAGCTCTCCAGTTCAGCACCAGCTTCATGAATGAGGCGGGACAGACGCCGCTTTGTGTAATTAAGTTTTTGTTTTTGATGCAGCTTTAAGGTTTGATTCCTAAGTCAAAACTTTTCCTCTACATACAAACATATTAAAGTTAGAATCTTTTGTTAGACTGAAAGCACCTGTTGAAAGATACAAGTCCATATTATAATTGTTTGTTTACTCGTTTCCAGAAATAAAACATCAAAAACATGAATCTGTGTGTAATTGATCTAAACATGGTGCTTCATTCAGTTTGATCAGTTACATGTGGAATTCCCCAAGAGTCCATCTTAGGGCCCCTCATATTTAATATAAGATATGATTTTTTTTCAATGCGACCCAGGCCAATTAGCTATGTGGTCCTGAATCCAATACGTATCTGATCTTTTCAAATGCGACCTGTGTGTGAATGGCAAGGTCACATTCATACGAACTGGACGGCATTACAACAAAGGTCACTATTCTACGGTGGTCCTGAAGCGCAAACTGCAACTACAAATCTAAAAGCGCAACTACATTAAGAAAAACAAAACTGCATAAAGCAATCATCCCCCCCCCCACAACCCAACCCCACCCCCCCGGACGGTTCCCCCCCCGGCCGGTCCGGGAAAATATTGCTGGACATATAGCGGTCCGTGGTGCAAAAAAGGCTGGGGACCGCTGCTCTAAGGCACATAAGTTGTGTGAATACAGTTCACACAGAAGACCACATACAAGTCATATATATCTGGAAATGTGAACAACCACCCAAAATAATTGGATTTAAAAAAAAAATCATAACTGAGCATTAAAGGAATAGTACACCCAAAACATGATTAGCCTTCATTTTCTACTCACCCCCATGCTGAACAACACTCTGGAGTACTTTTTTGATATCTCAAATGCATCTGGAGATCTGGGAGGCTTCTTGCTGTCTGCTGACATTCAAATAATGGAGGTCTATGGCGCCCGAGGCAGAAAGGTCCATAAAAGTCCACAAAAAACGTGTCAATATTCCTCCATACTGCTCGTCCAATGTATTCCAAGTGTCCTGAGTGGGTAGCATACAGAATTTACTCGAAACGAAGTCATTTAGAATGTTTTTAGAGCATAAACAGTAGTGTATAGGATATTTACTAACAAATTGAGTGAAACCAAAGCATAAAACGCAAAAACAACAAATAATATGCCAGCAGGATGCAAACCATTCAGAAAAAACGTATGAAACCAGAGGGAGCCATTGACCCATAAAAAAAAAAAAAAAAAAAGGTCAAATAATGTGACGATGCACCTGGAAGTAGGACTTCATGCAGCAACAGATGTAAAAGTTTATCCCCAACACTAAACTAAACTTTTTTTCTCCATTTCTAGACCTGCTATAGAATTACTGTTATGGCTAGTGGATTATAAAAAGCTCCTGTGATCATGTTGTTCTAAAATGTTCCACTTTAAACAAAGTGACTTTGGATTCTGGGCATTTGAGCTGGTAGCTGCCGGAAAAAGTTGAGACTGTTTGGAGACCTTTGCTCCAATTTTCCATGTTTCTGTGCTTGAATGAACAGCCTGTCTCTTCCCAGACTTCCCTAAACCAGTCATCCTGTGGTCGGGGGACGGAGAGGGCACAGGGGTCTGCATGTGAGGGGTCTATTCAGTAAGAGCTTGGATGAAATAGGGTTGGATGTCAGGTTTATTCTGCTCTTTTCTACCATTTACTGAAAGTGATCTGACTAGAATTTTAGTTTATATCTCAATATTAGCCATGAATAATTTAAATGTAGAGAAAATAAAAGGGTTTTATAATGAAACTTCCCTTTCAAAGTTTTACACTGAGTTTAAATCACGTTGTTGAAACCTGCTGCTCCAAATACTCTGCTGGTAATCCTCGCTCAGTTAGGTGCTTAAATGTAATCTAATTAAACAAAGTGTTTCCGTCTAATTGGCTTCCAGATTAGTTCAGACCCTTAATCAGGTCATAAAATCAGCTAAAATAAATAAATTTTTTCTGCAGAGATTAATTACGTTGGCAGACTAATAAACCGTTGATCTGGTTTCTCTTTAAGCCAGTAGCACATAAAATACAACCCATTATGGTGATTACTTTACTGCTGTTGGAATATTTAATGACCTAAGTGCAATAATTCATAAATCTTTGCGGTTTTACTTATTTTAGGACTATCATCCTCCACGGTAAATCAAATGCATCTAATTTAGAATCACTAATCAACCTAATAATCATGTGTTTGGACTGTGGGAGGAAGCTGGAGTACCTGGTGAGAAGCCACACATGTGAGGGGAGAACCTGCAGGAAGAGCCTGGGCTGGGAATCAAACCAGAGACCTTTTTACTGCAAGTAAAGGTGCCACAAACTGATCCGAATGCCTTGTTAGCAAATTACAGCAGGTTAGCCGGCTAAAATGTGTTAGCTACAGTTAGCTTCTCCAACATGCAGGGGCGGATTTAGGAAATTTGTGGCCCTAAGCAAAGACAGGCAGGGGGCCCTCTGAATGGAGCAGACAACACATAAAACAGCCCCATTATCCAGATAGAAAAATGTTAATAGAATAGACATCCATTATCTGTTCTAGGTTGTGTCCCTCTCTTCTTGTCCCTTTTCTTCTTGTTTTCCTCTCTATGTTTTGTACTCAGCTGACTTTTCATGCTGTCTCTAAAGGAATGAAAGATTTTTTCCAAGCACTAAGCTCACTTAGCTGATTGCTCCTTCCTGTGTTTCCAAAAAGGCCAAAGTAAATAACCCAGTCCTTCTTTTCACTGTAGACAAGCCATGATCTGCTTATCTGTTCTCCATTTTTCATTTGGATGAAATAATAGCTGCATGAATCATGACAGCAGACAAGATAGAGGAGAGCAGGAGGCGGGGTTACCAATCTACTCGCTCTGGAGAGCAGAGTTCGCTGCTTTTAGATGTTGTCTCCAATGTCTCCAGTAGCAGAAAAAAGTCTCTAGATTTGGCGCTAGGAGCTTTTAAAAAAATCAAAGTGCTAGAGGGGTCTGAAAAGTGGCTAAATATAGCGACTAAAGCGCTAAGTTGGCAACACTGCTCTTTGCATCGTTTGTTTTCAAATGGTTTGCTGCTCTGTTTGGACCTTTCTGAACATGTGCAGCAAATGGACTGATCCAATATGGTGGACACTGAAGGGGGGGGGGGGGGGGGGGGCACGCACTTAATGTTAAAGGGGTTCTGATGGCATTTTAGTGAAATTATTGCAGATTTTTATCAAAAACATAATCAATGTGCATAAATAAGGAATAGTTGTATTAATCATACATGTAAACAGAGTTTTAAGGGGCCCCCAGGAGCTTGGGGCCCTAGGCAACTGCCTAGTATTGCCTAATGGCAATTCCCCCCCTGCAAACATGTTTACTTAATAAAAGCTATTACAGTTTGAAAGCCATGCTTTCCTTTCTTTTCATATCAATTAACATTTTTATAAAATCATCTGATCATTTCAATCCATCATTTTTATTTTCTTTAATTATTCATGTTCATTCATTCATTTAATTACATTTATGACACTGCAAGGTACTTTTCCTATTAACACTTTGAATTGTGTTTCAACTTGGCTTACCGATTAAAAAGCCAACATCTAGAGGAGATAGATCTATCTATCTCATCTCCTCCAGTTTTGTTAATTTTCT
The DNA here is from genome assembly GCF_016077235.1 of Cyprinodon tularosa. Classification (NCBI taxonomy): domain Eukaryota; kingdom Metazoa; phylum Chordata; class Actinopteri; order Cyprinodontiformes; family Cyprinodontidae; genus Cyprinodon; species Cyprinodon tularosa. The sequence continues at coordinate 1,317,423 of NW_024039773.1, read as the reverse complement.
AATTTGCATCAAAATTCTATTAAAGAAAAAGTCCGGTCAGCAAGGAATAATCAATGGATCATTATTTATACCTAAAACTAATACGTTCGCGGTGATTTAATTAATTTAGCTTTAATCAGTAAAAAAATGAAAACAATAATTTTCTTCACGATCACTGAGCCTGGGAGCGGCCATTTTTGCCCAAATATAATAGCCCCTCCCTCCTGCCATCTTCCAGCAGTGACGTCACGGTGCGGTAAGCCTAGCGCCATTCTCCCCCGCTTTACAAGCTAAATCAATGGGAACTACTAGACACATCTGCAATCAACAACAATTATTGAAGATTTCCAGAGGACTTCACCATTGAAATTCACCAGAGCTATAGTGAAACTGACAATGCCCACGTGCATGGCAGCTGGATGCTGGAATACATCGGGTAAAAGTGGAAAAAAAGAGTTATTCCACCTTTCTGATTCCTGATCCTCCACGGACGGGTTGGTCGTTGGATCTGTCAACTTGAAGAGGGAGGATTTGCCATCGAACTTCTGGCCAGAGAAAAAACCCGTAGTATGTAGCCAACATTTGGAAGAAGACAGACGTCCATCCCCGTGAACACTGGGATGGAACTCAATGGGAAAGGAAATCATTCTGATTTCAACCGTTGCGTATATTAGCTGCGACATATGAATCAAGATGCTATGTACGAAAATATTTGATTGACAGATGACTGTTGACATATGATTGGTTGAATTTAGGTGTTCAGGCTGACGTAGAACCAGAGATGGGAAGTAACGAAGTGCAAATACTTCGTTACTGTACTCAAGTAGATTTTTCTGATATTTTTACTTTACTTTACTACTTATTTTTATGGCGACTTTTTACTTCTACTCCTTACATTTTTACACAAATATCTGTACTTTCTACTTCTTACATTTTAAAAAATTGGCTCGTTACTTTAGTTTTGAATCATTTCAATGGAGTTACCGTTATTTTTCACGTCATCAATACCAAATTCAATCTAATTGGATGGGAATCTACGTTGCATTTGACGCACCGCTACAAGATGAATTGACAGATTCGGCGGTATTCATTGGCGGCAAATCATTGCAGCCTGGTGGCGGTGGCGTTAGCATAGTAGCATGGACGACGAGATGATTGAAAATGAACACAACGGAGATCTAGTCCTATTGGCAGACATCCATTTAAAATGTAGGCAACGGCATGAAAAAAGTGGTTTCTACTTTTACTTTTATACTTTAAGTAAATTTACAAGCCTGTTCTTTGTTACTTTTACTTGAAGAAGTTTAAAGAAGTTTAATCAGTACTTCCACTTTTACCAGAGTATTTTTTAACACAAGTATCTGTACTTTTACTCAAGTACGGAAAGTGAGTACTTTTGCCATCTCTGCGTAGAACTAACTGGCCTGTATAAGATAACAAACAACCCCACAGATTTTAAGACAGAAATTTTCTACATTTTGAAAAAATATCATCTGATAAAGAGTACATTTATATAAATGTTTATGCCAGAATGATTTGACATGTAAATATGATTTCCCTACGACTTTAAAGAAAACAAAAACACACTAAAACTGTTGATTTAAGACACAGGAAATGATTTTTCTTGTCTTTCTGATGAAAACAGTTTTAGCGACCAGTCGATTGCATCATTCATGCTGCCCTTTCTTAGCAGCCAAAAGTTTGGACAGACATTTGATTACATTAAAAAAAAACCTCAGTGGGGAGACGAAAACAAAAACATCAAAAATACCAGAAACATTTTGATTTATTAAGAATATTTTATTTAACGAGTTCAAGTAAATGATTATCCACTCAGCTTTTATTTCTGAGCAAACCAGAATATCCTGAAAAGATCAATAAAGCTGCACAGAATCCAAGAAAAACAAAAAACAATTCCTTTACATTTTACAAGTTGAGTTTTTACTAAAAATAATGATCAACTTTTAGGTTTGAATCCGCCGATGGCTTGTCAGAACTATGCATTAGCATTTTAATCATACTTTAAGTCTTAATGTGATTAATTTGCTTGAGCAAAGAAAGAAACAAACAAACACAGGAGGAATAAAAACAAAAGATTTACATCATAGTTGCTTTCTAGAAGCTTAGAGCACTTTTTCAAAAAATAATGGAGGGTTTACAGCTTTCTTATTTACAGAAGTGGATCGACATTATCATCTCTTTTCTGCGTGCGCTTTATATATTTTAAACAATCATTTTGGAAAATGAGCAAACATACATCAAACAAATGAAGTTTTCTCTCTTAAAAGAAGCTTTGAATTCCTGGAGGTCAGGGACTCTCACATGCAGCCCATCATTCCTTCCTTTGGATCAGTGATGGAGAGATTCTGCCACTTAGATGAATGTTTAATTGCAGGGTGAGGGCGGGGGGATTAGGATGGAGAGGGGGGGGGTATTTATTGGCACTCTTTCCGACCAAAAGCCCCACAGACTGTGGATGGTGAAAACCGCTTAGGTCCACGACGGAGTCAACCTCCTCTTCCTCTGAGCAACAAGGAGCTGCTGACATGAGACATGAGGCATCCTGCTGAGTCACAACAGCAGCACTGACCTGCAGGGGGATCAACACAATGGAGAGGGTTAAAATCACGACTCGGCAATTTCTTTTTAACCCCTTGACACCTGTATAAATATAGATGCATATTTTCAAATAAAAATAAAAACAATATTTATCCCAAAAGGGAAATTCAGTTTCTGTACAGGCCATCCAAGAACACAGAAAAGGAAAAAGACAGACATTATACACGGTGTCCGAGGTATTGCTGCTGTCAACCTTACAGTTATAAAAAATTAAAAAGTAAAGTCATATTTCAAACTTTATCCAGAAAAGAATATAATCTGAGATGGCAAAAACTGTTTTTTTTATGTATTTAAAAAGGTTATTTCCCTTTAACTCATTGCCAAACAGTTTTTTTTTATCTTTCTATTTAAAGATAAACACAATTGTAGGTTTGCAGATTTGTGACATTTATAACGGCCAATGATAGCGCACACCGTTAGGTACCAGTTGTAATAAAAATAAGAGCTTTCCAAAGGTTGGAGTAAGAAAATATTCAAGAGTGGCTGGAAGATGGAGGGGATTTCACTGGGAGTTGCAGGGAAGTGGACTGCCATTCGGCATGGAAGGGCCATTTTGAATGGCTGCTACTGTAAATAGTGTATCACATGATGCAAAGTTTACATTTATTTTCTGCCCTTTTATTCCGAAACAAAGAGAAGTATGGAGTGAACTTTGTTTCTTAAATAGAAATTAGAATAAAATGCAGCTTTAATAAACTTAGAGAGTAACTGCGGTTTTTCAGATGTAAAAAAAATTTATTCAATTTTATTTTTCCAAATGTAATTTTTTCAAACTTTGTTTTTGTCAAAATTCATCGATTTTATATTTTTTCAAGTTTTACAAATTCTCTTCAATTCAAGCCCAATGAAAATGTTGCTAATGTTCAGCAGACCGATAGAAATATCTCTTTGATCCTTGAGAAGTCTTTTCAAGTTTTACTTTAGGATTGTATTTTTTGTTTTCCAAAATTTCCATTTACAAACCATATTCTTTGCTTGCAACAATAACGGAGCAAAATTCACTTCATATATATATTATATCTATGCAGTACAGTGGCAAAAATACACAACTTCCTTGTAAAATTGCATATTTATTATATCAATATTTTATTCCCATGTCAAAATCATTACTTATATATAAAAATATCATAAATATAAAAAAAATAAACTGCATACTAGTTTTCTTTAGCAACCTTTAGTAACATTAAATGTTGCTAAAGTGATGGATACTAATAGGAGACAGTAAAGAACCCTGCAATGGGTTTAAAATGGTGAATCATCTGATCAGCGAATTTGCAGAAATATAGGGCCCTAAAATCTAATTTTTCATAGGGCCTCAAGCAGGCTTGGGCCCTGAGCTCAGATGGTGCTAATAGGCAAAGCTAATTATGTGTGTTTAGGCAGTAGAACGGTCTAGTCAAAGTCTTGGTCTAACTTTAAACCTGATTTTCACACAGGTGCCTCCTTCTTGATGCTCACTGTGTTTATTTTGCTGTTATTTTTTGAAATACCAATAAAATACCCCGAGCCTGTTGCTTGTGAGGAATGAAATTTTAAAACCGTATGAATTGATTGTGATTTTCTTTGTAATTGTTGTTTTTGTTGCTGGAAATTGTCAGCCTGAATTAAATAAATTCATCCAGTGGGTGTGAAGACCTGTGCGATTCGCTGCAAACTCTACTTAGTTGCTAACCTACCATAAAATCGTTTTTTCCCCAGATGAAACGTCTCCCAGCTTTCACATCATAGAGCAAACGCCTGTCTGTAAAGTCTTGCCGTTCCGGTTTTTAGCGTATCTGAAAAATAACGGGAAAAAAAGAAAGGAAATGAAACATCAGGTGTTTGCTTATGTTAAACATTTGAGATAAACAAGATGGCGGGTCCTGATCCATACCCGTTCAGGTTGGCTGGCTCTGAGTGATACACGTTCTTCCCCTGCTCGGCTATAGAGGGCGCATGGTGCCCAGGGGCCTGGCTCTGAGTGGCCTTCAGCGGGTGGAAGGGGATCTTCAGATCCACGTGGCTTGTGGGCAGAGACATGTGATGCGTCTCACTGATGTTCCCGTTGACGTCTTCCTTCTTGGGTTCCGGCTTGTCTGGATCCAGATGTTTGGAGTGCTTTCTTGGTGAAGACAGGTCGCTGACTTTGATGTCGGGGACGCTGACCCTCCTCAGGGTTTGCTCTGTGTTGGCCATCTGCAGTTTCTTCATGTGGTTGATGGCTACAGCGGCGTTGATGGCCTGCTGTAAAGAGAAGAGAGAAACAAAAGGCTTTATCTCAACCAGTAATTTCATTATGGGGGGAAATTTGTTTCACTATTTTAGACAAGAAAGAACATGTATTGTAAATAGGAATTTGAAAGATTTTGTACATAAAAGTGTGAAATAAGTAAATGAAAATTTGAATAAAAGCATTTTGCTAATTAAAACAAAGAAAACATTTGTAGATAAAAATATAAATACAGTAAATAGATATCTAGTTTATAGAAAAAAATGTTTAGTGAATAAAAAAAAAAAAGGTTCTGAGGAAAGAGATACTGCAGGAAAAAAAACAAATGTTTTTTTTTTCTCTTCAGTGTCCCTTTAGGGGCTCTGTAAAAACTTACTCTCAAAAAAGTTTTTTGATTAAGAAAGTTTTTAAAGTTACATTTTTGGATCACTTTTTTTTTTTTTCCCATATGTCTGTTGACCTTTTTTTTTCTTATTTCCTTTTACAAAAGTATAAAAAAAATGTTTTTATTTCCATTTAAAAAAAAAATTTTTTCCAAATTTGCATTTACAAAACTGTTGTTCTTCTTTTTCTTTTTTTTTAAAAATGTCCATTTCCGTAGAAACTTACTCTCAAAAATCTTAAGAACTTTTTTAAAGTTACAATTTTGGATAACATCTTTTATTTCAAGTTTCTGTTTACAGAATTTGATCCTTGTCTTTATTTCCATTTACAAAACTACAAAAACAAAATACGAATTTCCACTTTTAAATGTTTTTTTTTTTATTATTTCAATTTACAAAAATTAAAAAAATAATAAAATTTCCATTTTTTTTTTTCAAATATACATTTACAAAACATGTTCTTCTTTTTCTCTTTTTAAAATTTCTATTTACCTATTTTTACATTTCTCTTTAAAAAATAATTTCCATTCAAATGTTTTTTTTAAATTGGAACAAAATTCATTCCATACACATAACCACAAAGCAGTTTTAATCCGAAGGCAACCAGACTTTGCTTCATATTATTTTTCCTTCACTGGGAAATTTTTATTGAAATAATAATGAAGAAAAAATACAGATCAGTTCTGTTCTCAATGCCAGTAAAAAAAAAACACGCCCTCATTAGGTAACTTTAACGTCAGCACATCGTAATCAACTGGCCTTAATCGGGTAGGATTTAGGCAAACACCTGGCTAATGGGCTCCAAATCGCAACTTAACGTTACATCACTTTAAAGCCAAGAATCAGTGCGGACTGACCTTCCACTTGGACTTAGCAAAGTTCTTCTGGATCTGAATGCTGACGGAGTAGTAGATGTCTTGGCTGCGGGCCGTCTTTCCGATAATCCTGGAGAACAGACAACAGAAAGCTTAGATTTATTTCAAGGTGGAGATTAAGTCGTTACGTATCTGTGGTACGCAACCGTTCATCTAATTCTCTAAAGCAGGAATCTTCAGGGCAGGGACCCCCAACCTGGAGCAGGGACCCCTTAATTATATATAATGTATGGAATAGTGTTCTATCAAACTGGTCCTATAGTCACTCTATTACAGATGGAGTAATGTAACTAAAGTAATCCCTCCCTGGGATTATAAAGTATTTCTGGTTCCTGGTTGACGGGACAGGCGTTGTGGATGAAACGGTGCCCAGCTTCCCCCCCAATTGCAGGGGGGAATATTTAAAAAAGTCTAATCAGCCAAAACTTTTGCGACCCCCATGCAGTTCCTCCGTGGACCCCCCTAGGGGTCTCAGACCTCCTGTTGAAGACCTCCACTTTAGGGCGTCTGAGCAGATTTATATTTTTTTATGAAAGTAAATGAGTCCAACCCACCAAGGATGTCTGAGAGCTTGCTCTGTGGAGTAACGCATGCTGGGGTTCTTCTGCATCATGTTGCGAATGAAATCCTTTGCTGCAGAGTAAAAGTAGGAAACTTAGAGGGGCAAAGAGAAATAAACACTAAAATGAAGAAGTTCTTTTTAGATAGAAGTCAGTAAAATTACCAGATTCTGATATGTCATCCCAAAAGGGTGAATCAAACTCATACTGCGCCTTCATAATCTTGGAAAAGAGTCTGGTTTCACTTTCTTCATAAAACGGAGGATAACCACAGAGTCTGTAATAAAAACATTAATTAATTATTCCTTTAAAGACACACAGGCTGTGTGATGGTGTTTACTGCCAGTAGAGGGAGCTGCTGCACACTTTGATTCACTTTAAACATGTTCACAATATGGACATGTGTTTATATGTTCATATTTAAGTCTCATCATGAATATTTGTTGACTCTAGGCCCAACTATGGAGTGAAGTTTGTTTCATTATTGTTTTAAGCAAAGAACACGTTTTTATTTGGAATTTAAAAAGTTTAAAAAATAAAACTTTACAACGTCTTGATTAAGAACAGGTTTCAGAATAACTTTTTTGCATTCTCTGGTTTTATTTTTCCAAATTAATTCGTTTTCCTTTTTTTTAGATTTTTTTTGTTTCTTTTTTTTAAGATGTTATATTTTCAAATTTTATTTTTCAGATTTATTTTTTACGTATTGTATTCCTTTCCAATCGTGTTTTCCAAATCACTGTTTCTATACTTCTGGGGGCGGGCTTTACTGTGGAGTGAGGAGCAAAGACGCATTTCTATTGGTCTGCTGGACGTTAGCAACGTGTGATAGGCTGATAGTGAAGAGAACGTGATCTGTGAAACAACATTTTAAAAGAATGCAATTCAAAAAACTAAATCTGACAAATAATCTGAAAAAATAAAATAGAAAATTTAAACTCTGTAAAAGAAAATGTTAAAGTTTGAAAAATGTAAAATTTCACAAAGTAAAAAACACCATTTGAAAAAATAAATGAAAGAAAACAGTAAAATTACTATTAAAACCTCGTTTGGATTAATAAGTTTTGCATTTTTAAAATTTTCCATTTACAAAATGTGTTCTTTGCTTGCAACAATAATGGAACAAATATCACTCCATACATTTGGACATGCGTTTTTTTGTCTGCATCCCTGTAATCCCATATTTCTTGCCTCTTGTTTTTTTTCAATGAATGAATGAGTAAAGAAATCGTTCCGTCTGTAATGTGAAAATGCATTTGCTAAAAGAAACAAAAGGATACTTACAAGATGTAGGTAATAACCCCAATGGACCAGCAGTCTACTGCCTTGCTGTAGGGCTTCTGTGCTAGAACTTCAGGCGCTGAGAATGAGAAGAAATGTTAGAGATGTTAATGATGAGCATTCAGCATGAATCAGATTATTTCTGGTTTTTAATTACTTTTCATAACTGTCTGCAGGTTAGTCCCTTACCTACGTAACCTGGGGTTCCGCAGGCTGTAGACATGATGCCATTTTCCGCCATCTTTGACAGGCCGAAGTCACTGATCATGATCTTAGAGTCCTCATCCTGGCTGTAATAGAGGATGTTCTCTGGCTGCGGGGGGGCAGATAGAAAAGCTGTTAAAACATCGACTGTCATGTTCATTTGTTATAAAGTATCACTGATGATGGATCAGATGGTGGAAAATGTAAAAAGCAGAAGAGGAGCTTTTCCTGTCCTATTGATTCTAAAACCGTCGACTTTAGCATCACAGCAGAAACAGAATAAAAAAACAAAAGCAGCCTCCGCTTTATTTCTTTATATGTTTAAAAAAATCATAACTCGGATGATGAAGCTAATTTCTGTGACATGCTCTGTTAAACTTTTGGACAAAAGCAGCTTAGAAATCCGTGTCATTTTTTACCCTTAAACCGATACGGTCGGGGCGGGACTAAGGTAACATGAGATGTAGGTTGATGATTGACACTTTAGGCACCTGAAAAAAGTGTTCCCATGTGTTGCATTCATGAACAGTGTGAATTAAAAAATGTCTTAAAATATATATAATTGAAAATAACGTTTCTTTTTAGTTTAAATCTTGTTTTTTCTGATTAAAAAATTGTTTAAAAAATGCTTTTCCTAATAAATTTTTTCAGTTTCAAATCTTTTAAATATAATTTTTTGTTTACATTTTTTTTTTTTTTTTTTTTACAGTTTTAGTTGTTACATTTTATTTGTGCTTTCAGTTTCAAATCTTTCAGTTTAAATTTAAAAAAAGTTAAAAATTAGAAATAGAAAAGAAAAATGGCCCCAATTTAGCGCCATACAGCCTCCATGGAGCATTGATAAGCTCCGAGTGTTGTATTGAGGTAAAAAAAATATTTAAGGTCTTTCAAATGAAGGTGATAGTTACTTGCTGTGTTGCTTTATAATCAACGTGGAGACTAGAATTAATCTTCCCAGATAATATCCCAGATTTCAATAGTTTGTTTTATAGTTTCTCTAAAAACAGTTTTTTCAGACAGTGTAGAAGAAAATGGCTTCCAGATGTGAGGGTGCGTTCCACTTTTAGTCAGAATATCTAAATCTAAAAGTTGGAAAAAGCAACTGGAACCTCCAACGAAGTGAATTTCAAATCTTTAAAATTGGGGGTCCAACCTCCACCTCCAGATCAAAAAATAAATTTTTTATAGATGTTTGAGATCGGCCTGTTTTCCAGTGTGGTCCTGTCTCTCGCGCTGTGGCTAGCTGGATGTGCTCTCTTCGTCCTCTGGCGTGGGGGTTGGCATGTGGGTTCGTCAGCAGATGGCCGCTCACACTGAACCAGATTCTGCTGGAGGTTTTTCCTGTTATACGGGAGTTTTTCCTCTCCACTGTCGCTACAAGTATACCTAGTCTGAGGGATTGCATCTGAGTTATTGAGTCGATGCAATCAGCTGGTTTTCCTTAGATAGAAAACTTTGAATCAATCTGACTGGATGATCTGGTGAACTGGAAACTGCCTTGAGATGACGTGTGATGTGAATTGGCGCTATAGAAATAAACTGAATTGAATTGAAATATGGCAACCACCTATTAGTACTGATGGCATTCAATAACTGCTTATTTATTTCTGGGCCTCACCTTGAGGTCTCGATGGACGATGCCGTTTTGATGCAGGTAGCCGACGGCCTCCAGCACCTGCTGGATCACCCTGCTGGCGTCCTTCTCTGAATAAACGCCTCGGTCCAGAATACGGTCGAACAATTCACCACCTGCAACGCTGGAGTAGAGACAGGACACTGTTCAAACCCACTCATCTCTGTCTGGAGGAGGATCAAACAGAAACTCACAGCTGCATGATGAGATAGTAATGCGTCCGACTTTCGTAGAAATCTTCCATCCCAACAACATTTTCATGCTGGATTCTGTTTGGAAACAAGAGAGGCATTGGTTACGCCGCCATAGAGGTCAGTCTCTGCGGATGCAGGATGGGAGGTTAATTAAACAGTCATTACTTTCTCAGCACAGCGATCTCGTTCTCCAGGTTGATGTCCCTCTTCTTTTTCTTCTTTATACATTTCATAGCGAACGTCTTTCCTGTCTTCCGCTCTCTCACCATGAAGACCTCAGAGAACGCCCCCCTGTTGAAGACCCACGAGGGAACATAAGACAGTGAGACGCTGAGATCGGTGTTCCTAAGAAACGCTTTCTAGGTTCTTCTCTGGTGGGAGGAAATGAGCGTTTCCTCTGAGAGATGGCTGCTTTTCCTCCTCTGTTACCGTTCAGTTTGTTCAAGCTTTTCTTTTACAGAAAGTTATAATTAAAATACTCAGTTGTATGGAGTGAATTGTGTTCTATAATTGTTGCAAGCAAAGAGCATGTTCTGTAAATGGAAATTCGAAACAAACGCAATCTAGAAATGACACGTCTTAAAATAAAATGATCTTTTGAGAGTAACTTTGCCCTTTTCTTAGATTTTATTCTTTTAATTTGATTCAATTCAGTTTATATAAAAAGAGCCATTCCACTTCTGTTCTCTCAAGGCTTTTTTCATTTCTAATTTTTTCAGATTTTCTATTTTAAATTTTTATGAAAATGATCAGATTTAATTTTTTTTCTGATGTTTTTTTTATTTTATTTTTCAGTTTGTGTTTCACATATTTACAGATCACATTCTATTCACTCCAAGCCCAATACAAACGCTCAGTCATGACCAATAAAAGGTATTGCTACACTCGAAAAACGAACTAGAAATAAGTAAAAATTGTATTTAACCTGCATTTGAGTAGGTAAATTAGATAATTTGCCAATGGAATTAGTGTTTTTACTCTTAAAGTAAGATAGATAGATAATATGCCTTTGTAATAATTTTATTTTCTTATTTTAAATCTAAATAGTCTTGTTCCATTGGCAAAATGTCTCTTTTATCTCCTCAATTCAGGAACAAATGCACTTGTTTTAAGAATAAATTACTTATCTAGATTTTGATTTTTTCCAGTGTAACGCCAAACAGACCAATAGAAATGCATCTTTACTCTTCACTACAGAGGAAGGCCCGCCCCCAGAATTGAAGGAAATTGAATCTGGAAAATTTTATTTTGAAAAATTTATTTTTTATTTTTATTAATTTGGATTATTTCAAACAAAAAAATATTTTTTTGAATGAAAGTTTTTTTTTTTTTTTTTTTTTTCTGATCTTGATTTTATTAATAAATTCCATTAACGAAGATCTCCTTTCTTGCAAAAAAATATGGAACGAAATTCCCTCCATACAGCGGCCCTGGAAAGGCACTGCAGCTTTTATTCCTGATCAAATATATCTAACACCAAGGGTTTAAAATCACTCCAATTTATAGGATCTAGATTTCCAGATTTGAGTTTCTTAGAATTCCCCTAAACAAAAGTAAAGAGAAAACCTCATCATGAGGTTAAGACCTCCTGATTAAGTCTGCAGCTTAACTATTCACATGTCAGAAGTCTGTTATTTTGCTCTGGCAGCGTTACGTCCTGTCCCCATGCTATCTTCAGCCCCAGTCTGGGAATAGTTGTTCCAGCGGGAGGATTAGGACCATTTATCCCTGACGCAATGGAAACAGCGGCCAGCTGAGGGCTCCAGGCCCAAAGGTCAGACTCTGAGCCTGTGGAGGGGGGGGCAGACACTGAGCGGGTCAGGTCACAGACAGGTGTCAAGGTTTGGAGGCAGACATGATGATCAAGCTGCCATCTGTTCAGAAGCTGACACACTTTTTCAGAGATGGAAAAAAGGTCAGAACTGATCTGAACTGCAGTTATTTTGTATTTTTATGTCTCAATTTGCCGAAATTACTACAGTTAATCAATTATTATAGCATATATATATATATATTTCTCCTTAATAAACTAGAAGACAATATATGCAGTTAATAAAGCATTATTTATTACGAGGTGTCGGATTTAAAAATTGGCAGATCTTAACTGCAATATTTGCATTTCTGTGGCTCAGTTTGCCTTTATTACTCATTAGTGATGCTTTAAATGCCAACAAATATTCAGGCAGCGTTATGGACGACTAAAACAAGCTGGTATATTAGCTGATATGAGTATTAGTTCCAAAAGGTGAAGGCATTGTATTTATAATGTAAATTTTTTTTTTAAAACAAAACCTAAAATAAACTGAAACTAAAAAAGAAAAACTTTTAACCTTGACAGCCATGTTTCACAATATTTTCACATGTTCTTTTGTTTAATTGGAATATTTTTTATGGAAGCAGGTTTGAACATTATAATGTTCAAAAACCATTTGACATACATAAATAATAATAATAAATGTTTAGGACTGAGTGCAAAGCCATGTGCTACGCCATACATATGGAAATGTGTTTTAATTCTACTAATATATCTCTTTCCTTCTGAGTATATAAGAATAGCAAATATAATAGCAAAAATGTTTAGTTACTAAAGCATTATTATTTAAGCTGTTTGATTTTTAACTCAATGCAATGAAATCACAAAGGTTTTACTTATGGAACGTGTTTTTATCGGCTACCCATAAATCCCTCAGGATCATCTATTGATGATCTAGATAAGTCATTTTTTCTTGAAATAAATGCATTTGTTCTTGGATTGAGGAGGTAAAAGTGACATTATGCCAATGGAACAAGACAATTTACACTTAAAATAAGAAAACACAATTGCATCGTCTTATTTCAAGTGCAAATTATCTAATTATCTTATTTTAAGAGTAAAAATACTGATTCCATTGGCAAACTACCTCATTGACTTACTCAAATTAAGGGTAAATAAACTTAATTTAAGAAAATTCTACTTATTTCTAGATCGTTTTTCCAGTGAGCACATTACACTGGAAAAATTCAAAATCTAAATAAGTATTTTTTTCTTAAAATAAGTGCATTTGTTCTTGAATTGAGGAAGTAAAACAGACATTTTGCCAATGAAACAAGAAAATTTACATTTAAAATAAGAAAACACAATTGCATTGTCTTATTTCAAGTGCATTTTATTTAAATATCTTATTTTAAGAGTAAAAATACTCATTCCAGTGGCAAATCATGTCATTTACCTACTCAAATTAAGGGTAAAAACGCTTAATTTAAGACATTTTTACTTATTTCTAGATAGTTTTTCCAGTGCAACCCTAAGCTTTAGTTTCGCAGGTCGTTCTGGGAAATAAAAGGCAAAAGCTTCTTAAAGAGAAAACAGACTCCTTCAGTCTTATCGGTGCTGATGTTTGCAGAGGAAAACTCACTTGATGACTTCTGATGGGAAAACAAAAGAATCCAGGTGAAGGTGTTAAAAACCGTGGATGTTATTGAACGCCACTTTGGTTGAAGGATTCACAGTAAATGCATTTTGGTTGAGAATTCTCATTGATCAAACATAAATACTGAATTTTCTCTTCTTATCACGATCTTGATATAAACCAGATAAAAATCTTGTTTTTTGGAGCAAATGATGTTTCCAGATCTACATGGATGCGTTTTAAAAATGAGCTTTTCTCTTTTAGAAACATTAACGGAAGGTGAGAAGGTCACAAAAATGGCGACAATTTTCCCGCAACATTTTGGACAAAAACACAAAATCACAGTTCTCTGAAATATAGAATATAGAATAGTTGTGTAGCCAAATAATAAAGTTTAGCTTCCTTATCTAAAATTAGGGCAACAGATTTAAATTACTGTAGCAACCTATTAATCTATGGATTCTTTTTATTAATTAAAAAAAGCACATTTCTAAGAAAAAAAGTATTTAGGATTTAAAAAGAAATTAAATATTTTACATTAATTTTAAATGGCAAAGAGATGAAAGAAAATAAACGTTTCTATACATGTAGTCAAGTCAGCATTCCCCAATAATGTGTAAATATTAAAGCATTTAAATTTTGTTTTAATTATATAATAGTGCATTTAATTATTTGTGCATTTTACAATTCAATGGTATATTTATTATTTGTATCTTGTATTAAATAAATGATTAAATATCACAAACACCCATTTAGTGAGACGTTTTTTTATAATATATTTTGGCCTCAGAATACGTGAGGAGCCGCATCACAGTGATTGTGAAAAACGACTCGTGACCCGTCACTTTGGGACTAAGTTCCAATTCAATTACCAAATTAGTTTATGAACTTTAACAAGTGATTAATGGTGATTAATCAATATATTAACAAAACAAGAAGATCATTTTTATGTATTTTTAGAAGTCAGACTAAATGTTCAGATCATTTTTAATTTTTTTTTTACATTTCTTCTTTCTATAAACTGTATTTTTTTGTGAAGTGAAATTGTAGCTTTGAGTTTTACCCTCAATTGATAAAATGATTTAAATAAAGCTTATAAATTTGTTCATAATGTGACAAAACTTATTCGGATTAATGGAGTTGCATGTCTCATAGTGACACATTTTTCCCAGATAATTATATATTTTATTGAAAGGAAAATAGTGACAGATGGTCTCCCCGTTTTTAGTGAATGAACACCATCAGGAGAGTCGGACTAAAACTTAAACAAAGTAGGCCTTCTTATCTCAATCCAATCAAACCACTAATCTCTTCCTTTACCTCCAGCTGTGCAAAACTTTTCACCGACGGAAATACTTACGATCCCAACTCTTCAATGAAGTCAAAAATCTCCTGGATGTTTTCCGTGTTCTTCTTCCAGGCGTAGTCGCCCTCCTGACGACCCATGTCTGCAGCTGGGATTTCCTTGAAGACGAAGCAGAACAAACAAGCGTAGATGTTAGCGAGGAAAGAAGCTCCACGGTGACCTGGTTCCCTCCTATGAGTGTCTAAGGGCTGCATGGGACGAGATCCCTGATCAGTGTGCCGCCTCCTCCATCACGATGATCATCATATATCCAGACGGTTATGAGGGATTAGTTAAGTCATGACAAAGCGGTTATGAAGGTTGATGTGTCTGCTGCACAGCTTAGACGGTCTTACAGGAGAGCAGGCAGACAGACAAAAGGTGAGCACCATAATCTGATCTGAAGCCATGTCTCAGTTTGCTGCAGATACTGACATCCGTGCATCAACAAAGCAAAGCTAGAAATACGAAGAAATTATGATTAAATCAAAGGTTCCTGAAGGAGAAGTTAAAGCTAAAAGGTGCAGATGAGGATTAGGAGCACTTTTAATGAGCAGGTTACCCAGTTTTGCTTTTCTCTTATATAAGAGATTAAGTGACTCCTGATCTGGAGACCTGATCTTCTCAAAGCCCAAACAACATTTATCGCCTTGTAAATTAAACTAAAACTCTAAAATAAGTTAATTTAATGGAGCTTTGAGAGCAAATCCAGTTTTCCTTTTTTCTCCACATTAATAAAAGATCCTGCAGCACAAGTGGAGATGTTAGCAAAACAGAAGCTCTGCAAGGAAAAACATGCAACAATTTGATTTAAACAAAAAAAAAAGATAAATGCATGGATGTAGCATCAGAGGCTGCAGCAACATGATGAAAAGAAATAATTCCTACTCTTATATTGTTTCATCTAAAGTGTTTTTAGCAAAAAATATAGGAATTTTCTTATAAATGAAGAGATAAGAAGACAAATGCCCCTCTAATAACGGAGAGAATGATGCATCCATGCAGCATCAGAGGCTGCAAAAACAGGATGAAAAAAATACATTTCTCCTTTATATTGCCTAATATAAAGTATTTTAACAAAAAAAACTAAGATTTTTCTTATAAATGAAGTGATAGATAAGAAGAAATATGCTCCTCTAGTAACAGAGAGAGCAATGCATCCATGCAGCATCAGAGGCTGCAGCAACAGGACTAAAAAATAAATAAATTCAAGCTGCAATGGAAACAATCACAAATTCAGGTCAGGTTTAAAACCAGGACAGAAAAACAGGAAAAAAGTCTCTACCTTCAGTTTGTTTTAAACTAAGCAGTTAAAGATAAAGCCTCTAGCAGCTGAGACTCACCTACAAGCTCTGTTCAGTGAAGCAGTGCGACTCTCCAAGCTCTCCAGGATCTGGCAGGTTGCTGCGTCTTGGAGCGCTCAAGTAGCCTTCGGTCGTCACGTTGGAGATTATTGCTTCCCCATGGAGAGAGAGCCAGGGAGGGGAGGGGGGGCTCATTGAGACTCAGAGCAGATCACATGGCTGATGCTGCTGCCGCATCATTCATCTGCTGCAGCAGTGGGGGCAGGTGGAGCACGGCGTGGATGGCATGTGCTGTTTTTTTCCTGGGTAACATCGACAGAGCAGAAAAATATTAAAGATCAACATCCTTTTGAGAAAAAAATGTTTTGTTTTGTAATTCCAGCATTTCTATCATTTCTATCATCGGATACAGATGGGGGCAGGAGGGTATGAGGTGAAATTTATTCCATTATTAGTGCAACAAAAGAAGTTTTGTTAATGGAAATTTGACAAAATGTGAAAACAAAAACTGCTATCAGGAAATGGAACTTTGCAAAACTTCTGAATTTAAAGAAACATTTTGAGAGTAACTGTTCTGTTTTGTCCCATTTGTATTTTTTGAAAAAAAAAAATCTTATTTTCTTAAATAATTTAAATTTCTCCTTTTCAGAGTTTCACAGACTGCGGGGGGATGGGGGAGGATCCCTCAGAACGATCTTGAGAGTTTCACTTGTAGGAGGAATGTCTGATTTCCTTCCACACCTGCTGCCTCAGTAACCCAACAGACAAGAATTCTCCCGACTTTACACGAGTGAATATAGTGAATGTGATTGGTCGTTTATCAAGGGGGCGGGATTGTTGTGGTGGAAGGTTCGCAACTGCATTTGGTTATGGCCAGTGTCTCTAAAGCATCTTGCTAACCAGTTAGCAACTTAGTGCTAGTAGGTTCCCAGTGTGAAATTCCATTGGGACCAAGTAGCACTAAATTGGTGACTTAGAAACGACGCTGTCGAGGAACGCTATGGACAGCGGAAACATGCAAGAGGAGGAGAGTTTAGTGTCGGAGGTCGTGGATGAGTCTCCTCCGTCATCCATTTTTTATTTAGAGGAGGAAAGCGGGGACGAAGATGTTGTGGAAGAGGACGCCAGGGCGGTAGAAGCTTGGTTTGGTGTAGAAGGCTTCCAGCCGTACATGTTTGAGCCCTTGCCTCGCAACGCTGCCAGTTCTGTTAGCTCAATGTAACGCTTGTTAAAGGCTAATGAAAAGGAACTGACTATATAGATGTAGAAAGATGTTACCAGAAGAGGGTTAGTTGAGGAGCCCGAGGTGTGAATAATCACAGAGACAAAAATAAGGTTTAACTAGTTTTGTATTAAAGTGGCCAAGACACACACAAAAAAAAAAACAACAAACACACAAACATTAATAACAAAACAGTTTTTGATTAATTGTCCCCAAGGTTCAGTTAGGTTAGATTATTAGTCCATACGCTATGGTAATCCAGGGTTGAGAAGAGAATAGTTTTTATCCTTATAGGAAAGAAGAGTCTGTATCCTACCGCACAGGTAGAGGTCTTAGCTCGCCATCTTCAGTTGAATTAGAAAAAGAAAAAGTTGTTGTGAACCAGATTGTAGTGAGGGTGATGTCCTTTTTCTGGCATAAAAAAAAAACCTGACCTAGAATGGTCAAAAAAACAACAAATGAGCAGTTGTTCTTAACCAATGAGATCTGCATGTTTAAAATATGTGTGCATTAAATTTTGGAACACATTTATACATGCAGATAGTTTTCCATATTTACACATTTTACCAATATATATATATATATATATATATATATATATATATATATATATATATATATATATATATATATATATATATATATATATAGCTATAACAAATAACTATATAAATAAATAAATCGTTTAACAGATTATCACAAAAGTTTTAGATACTCAAAAACACATTGTAATCAAGTGCACTTTTTTCCCATAAATCATGAATATTCAATGTATAAAAAAAAAACTCTTTTCCAATTAAATTACTTGAGCAGAGAAAAATACTCAAGCAGATCTTAAGTTGCGCAACAAATTCCACAAGTACGTAGCTACATTCAATTATTTACTTAATTTTCAATGAGGTAAGAGGAAGGAAGAAAAAAAAAAAACTAAACCTCATTGCTTTTCTAATGATCCAGTCAAAAGCTGGAAAAAAAAAAGTGCAAAATGAAACAAAAGTGCAAACAAAAGGGGCGCTTCTGTTAAACTAAAATGTAAAGCACAATTCGGCTTGAATGTAAATTAAAAATAATTTATATTAAACAAGCAGAAGCGATATTTTACACACTACAAACGTAGTTCAAAATTCATAATAACGCTGGGACTCAGCGCGGCAAGGAATTAAGTGGAGGCAGCGGTACAAACAAAAGACGCAAATCGCGGAATATAAACTTAAATCTATCCGCTGCAAACAAAATAAATGACCCGAATCGGAGTTAAAAACTCACCGTTGAAGGGATGACAAGTTGATCTCCGTCTGTGTAGTGGTATTAATGAAAGACAACATGAGCGGTTTGGCCCAAGTTGTGAGAGAGAAGCGAGTCTGTAAAAAGTTACGCTTGGTGAGTAATCACACGATGTTAGTAAACATTAGGAGATTGGTTTTGTAGCGTTAAAACACTCACCCAAAAGACAGCTTATAATATTAGATCTTTAGGAAGATCCAGTAACTTTTTTTGAAACGAGACGCCAACAGAGCATGCGACAGCCACAGGTGGGGAATGGAGGAGGGAGTGGCACTCTGACTCTGCAGGTAAATAGAGTTGGGGTGATGTCGCACAGGGCGTGGCCCGTCAAATTAAAAGGACTTAGGAGCTGAGGGCTACATCTACGCCTGCCGAAGACACAGACGTCTAGTTAGAAGTATAGGGCATGAATGGAATCTTAAAGGAATATTAGGAAATGAAGGAAACATAACAGATATTCATAAACTAAGGAAAGCATTGTTTTTGTATCTTAAGAATACAAAATTAAAAAATAGAATCTAATAGATGTGAAGTAACGCTGCTACACACTCATGTACAGTAGGTGGCGGTATGCACCTTAAAGTTGCTTGTGATCCGCCATAATAGAAGAGAAGAAGAAGAAGAAGACACAGACGTCCATCCCCGTGAACACTGGGACGCAACTCAATGGGAAAGGAAAGGATTCTGGTTTCAACCGTTGCGTATATTAGCTGCGACATATGAATCAAGATGCTATGACCGAAAAAATTTGATTGTCAGATGACCGTTGATATATGATTGGCTGAATTTAGGTGTTCAGGCTGATGGATAACTAACTGGCCTGCATAAGATAATAAAAAAAGTTTTTAAATAGAAAATTTAAAAATTTTGGGACATTATCTGATAAAGAGTACATTTATAGGCCAGAATAATTTGACATTTAAATATGACTTCCTATGACTTTAAACAGGCATTACAGAGTTTTCTAATGATGCTGCCCCCTATGGCCAAAACACAGAACTGCAGCACTCTTCTGCTTGTTCTTTGAGCTTGCACTTGTACTTACATTAACCCTACATTGAGTTGTCATTGGTGTCTGAGTGTGCATAAAACCACGCAAAAGTTCTGCAACCGTCGTTGTGCACCTTCTGACTACGCGTCGGACAGTCACAAACTCGCGCATACCTCAAGCGGAAGTGCTCAGACAAAAAGCAGCTGTGATTGGTCCTTGGTATGCCTTTCCGGCTGTCTGTGTGGTCGTCCTTCTTGATTCGATGCCGGGGCGCACCATTTTTAAAAACCGAGGAACACTTACAATGGACAACTATGACGATAGGTTGCTCGAGGAGGTTCGCTCCATTAACAGAACCTGTTCCTCTTCGATGTCTAGCAATTCTAAATCCATATCCATGACCGTGATATCTTGCAGACGCACCATTGTTGCTTGGAAGATAAACTCTCCCGCCGGTGCCGCTGAAGTTCTCGTGACCATCCGCCAAAGTTCTCGCGAGTTCACGAAGAGGCTTCCCCTTGTGTTCTGGCAGGAAACTGCTGCGTGTTCCCAGAAATTCCAGACCGATGGCGCAGCAGTAAAAACTTCATAATGTCTTTTTAAATGATTGAGTTCTACTCCTTTATTCAGCAGGCACCACAGCATGTTATTTCTACCCAGGAACCCCTCAAATCCGGAATGTACTCAGCTTCACCTCGCAGGGATGGACACGAATGAGGACTGTCAACATCTGTTCAAGCATTGAGTGTCAGGAAACCTTCTGGAGATGCATTCCAAAAAAAGAAAATTAAAACAATCCACTGGACTTTGTTTCAAAGTTTGAAGACATTTCTCTTCCATCCAGGAAGCTTTTTCAATTAAAAATGTCAGAAATAACGTTGAGTTCCAGGCTTTATACAGGAGCCCAACAAAGTCTTGATTTAGTTTTGAAAACATGCAAACTGAATGGGGGTCGTTTGGTTTCTTTTGTTAGCCTGCCCATACCTGTCTATGTCTCTGAAAGGGGGGTCATTAAAGGGAATTGTTGACCTGGCTGAATAGGCGAGGTCCTCCGCTCTCCTGTAAAGGGGCTGGGGCTGCGATGATAGTGGGAAGGGTTTTTCTTTTTTAACATAGATGGCTTCCTTTACGCCCCTTTCCAACCACCTGTCTTCTTTGTCCAGAATATAAACATTCTTGTCCTCCAAAGAATTTCTTTTGTCCATAAGGTGTAGATCCATCACAGAGTCTTTTCCCAAAGAGGTCGATCTTCTGTGTTGGACCATGCATCTGTGGAGAGGTCTGGTTTCTCCAATATAAAGATCAGATCATTCCTCACTGCATTGAACTGCAGACACCACTCCGCTCACCTTAGGTCTGGGAGTTTGTCTTTAGGATGCACTACTCTCTGTCTAAGGGTCGTTTGGTTTGAAATGTACTGGGATTTTGTGTTTGGAGAAAATCCCTGTGAGTTTTTCAGAGACTCCAGCAACATATGGGATAGCGTTGTTTTTGCGATTGATCTTCTAACCGTTATGTTGCATTTTGCATGTATTTTGGATTTCCTTGCTAATTGGACAAATGCCCAGTTTGGGTATCCACAGGTTTGGAGAGCATTGATGTGTTTCTGTTCTTTGTGCTTTCTGGAGATGCAAAGATGATCTTGATCTAGGGATGGGAATCGAAAACCGGTTCCTGTTCAGAACCGGTTCCATATTTTCCGATTCCATGGCATCGTTTGGCAGCTCGCTGAACGATTCTTTTTTCGATTCCCGCAGCACCAGAGCCTAAAGCGCCGGCTCTGGGCAGCACGACTTACGTCACGTTTTTTACGCAAGTTACGCATTTTCGATTCCCGCAGCACCAGAGCCTAGAGCGCCAGCTCTGGGGAGCACGACTTACGTCACTTTTTTTACGTAAGTTACGCAAGTTACGCAAGTTGGAAGAACTATTCGAGGAGGAAGACAACGAGCTGCGGTCACTTTGTGAATCAAAGCCCCGTCTTTCCTTAGCCCAGAGGGTAGATCAGGAAATCCAGCTCTATAAAAGCTTGCCCTCCATCCCCTGCAGGGATAGCGCCACACTGTGGTGGTGGAACAAGCAAGATACGCTGCCCTTGCTATCTGGACTGGCTGAAAACTACCTCTGTGTGCAGGCTTCCTCCACCCCATCTGAGAGGGTGTTCTCCACGGCTGGAAACACCTTAAGCGCTGAAAGATCCCGTATCCTTCCAGAAAAAGCAGATATGCTCATCTTTCTGCAAAAGAACTGTTAATTTTCCCTACTACTGTTTTATAATTAGTATTTTTTGTTATTTAAAATTTGTTATTATCCCATCATTTGTTATTAGACATTGTTGGTTATTAAGTTTGTTCTTGTATATTTATTTTTCATTTAAACACAGATGTTACTCCAGTTTCACATTTCCTGTGGACATCTTGATCTTGTTGATTTTGTAAGATTGTGCAATAGTTAAGTAAACAAAGTTGATGCTGATAATCAAACTGTTTGTTCTCCTTTTTTCCCCAAATTGGAATCGAAAAAAGAATTGATAAAGAATCGAATCATTTCATAGAATCGAAAAGGGAATCGGAATCGTGAAAATCTTTTCAATTCCCAACCCTATCTTGATCACTTGAGTCGTCCACTTCAGGCCAAAACCTTTAGTGGTTTTAAATCTCAGCTTTTTTTGTTATTGCCTTTTGAAAAATAAAGAATCAAACCTCAGCAAACCAAGGTCACAAAGGTTTTGCAGCTTTATTTATTTTCTGCTAAAGAGACAAAAATGATTCTTTCATTTGAATGTGTTGCTAATTTTGAGCTGTTCAGTTAAAAACTGAAAGACTTCTTTCAGATGTTGTCCTTCACATTTGATGGTTTTCATTCATTCTGATTTTGATGAAACACATAAAATAGCAGGTGATCTCACTAACCTCTTCAGCCAGTATCCATGACAACATGAAGAGAAAAAAAACATTTTGTTCATTTTCTGTCTCTCTGCCACAGAAGGGATCTTCTAAGGCAGCCGACTCCATCTGATTCATTCATCTGCATCTTCATTTGATAGCAGAGCAATTTTAAAATGCATTAAAGTAGAGAAAAATACGGAGAGAAATTTGTCACGATATAAAAAATTAAGTTGCTCAGTCAGAAAAAGGGTTTTGAAAGTAATTTATAATGCTGTGTAAAAGTTCAACAGACATTTTCATAGTTTTATTGTATTTTCCTTTTTTTTTCGAATATGTTTTCAGCTTTTATTAATTAAAATTTAAGGGGAAGTCAAAGTTTTAACAAACTGTATTAATATTATAAGAAGGGGAGTGGTGGCCTAGTGGTTTGGGACATCATCCACTTAAGAATTAATACATTGACATGTCACAGTGAATTGCTTTCTACTTACTCTACTTTCTATTTTCTAATGTTAGACGTTAATCTTGAAGTCAGTCCCAGATAGCCAGACTAATGTTATGCTATTTACTAGGCTATGTAATACATCGTCGTATACATGGATTTTCTTGGTGAAACGTCTTCCTACAGCCAGGAAACTGCTTGTTTCAAATGCAACAATGAATTCAACACACTGTAGTAAACAGATAAATGGAGGCAGAAGATGTCTTTCAGTCATCAATGCAAACATTCAGTGACACACAGGAGCTCTTTCAAGCTGGGCACCGTTTCATTCACAACACCTGTCTCATCAACCAGGAATCAGAATCAGAAATACTTTAATAATCCCAGGGAGAAATTACTTTCCTTACATTACTCCGGTGACTATAGGACCAGTTTGATAGAACACAATTTAATGATATATATAATTAGGGGGCCCCCCGCTCCATCTCACCATCAGTTCGGGGGTCCTTGGCCTGGAAAATGATGAAGATCCCTGCTCTGAATAATAAATTCAAAAGAGAGAAAAAAGTCGTTTGTGTGGGAGAGCAAAAAATAGATGTAAAATAGTTTCTGCATTTTTAGTTGTTTATATCATTTTGATCTAATGTGTTTGATAATAGTATTTCTCACTCTTAACCCTTTAAAGCCCGATCCAAGAAAAAAACAAAATAGAAAATAACTTTTTTTTTGGTTTGAATTACTTATTTGCCCTTTTAACAAAATATGTAAAAAGAAAAAACAAAAATACATTTTTGATATTTATGATTTATTACTATGCGATAAGTCAAGATTATTTTTTGTGTAGTCTTCTACTGGCTGTTATCAGGTATATCTGATTGTGTACAATAGGATTTTGAGCAAAGTTTTTACCATTAAATTATGCAAAAGGTGTCAGATGCAAAACATTTCAGAAACCGTATGTATCAAATACGATACATTTGGCATTATAGGGTTAAACAATGACACTTGTTTGCTCTATATTCAGACCACGATATAAAAACACAGCCGTAATCAAAGCTCCAAACTGATAATTTATATTTAGAATTATTAAATCTAAGACTCACAGCCTAATGAAAAACAATACTTTAAAATGTCAAATTCACTGAGAATCATTTGCAGCCATTATTTAAGCCTGTGTGATTACAGCAGCACCGTTCCAACAACACCTTAGTCTGTACAGGACGTTATCTAAGACTCTGCCTTTCATTATGTCATTTCTACAAAGTGAAACAAAGCCGCCTGCAAACGCTCAGCAAACAGCCACGACCTGAAGCCTGTGCAATCCCTGAGGCTAAATTAATGGTCAATGGGATTACACTAAAGGGATTAGGGGCCTCAGGTAATGTGACTTGTTCCCAAAATGGTAAAATGGCTCTAGGCAAGGCAAGGCAAATGTATTTGCATAGCACAATTCAGTACAAAGACAATGCAAAGTGCTTTACATGATTAAAATACAGGAAAATAAAACAGAATCAAAGCAAGTAGGAAAAAATAAATAAAAAATGCAGAAACAAAAAAAAGAATATTAAAAACAGTTGGACTAAAGAAAATATGTTTCAGTTGAATTGTTTAACTAGAACAGTGGAAGGCAATCCTAAACAAATGTCTTTCTAGTTTTGATTTAAAGGAACTCAGGCTTTCCGCACTTTTACAGTTTTCTGGAAGTTTGTTCCAGATAAGTGGAGCATAGGAACCAAATGCTGCTTCTCCATGTTTAGTTCTGGTTCTAGGTATGCAGAGCAGGCTGGAGCCAGAAGACCTGAGTGGTCTGGAGGGTTGATACACTGATAGCAAGTCTGTAATGTATTTAGGTGCTAAGCCATTCAGAGATTTATAGACTAACAGAAGTATTTTAGTCTATTCTCTGAGATACAGGGAGCCAGTGGAAGGACTTTAGAACTGGGGTGATGTGCTCTACTTTCTTAGTCTTAGTGAGGACACGGGCAGCAGCGTTCTGGATCAGCTGCAGCTGTCTGATCCACTTTTTAGGCAGACCTGCAGTAATTATAGTAATCAATTCGACTAAAAATAAACGCATGGATTAGTTTGTCCAGATCATGCTGAGACATTAGTCCTTTGATCCTGGAAATGTTCTCCAGGTGATAGAAAGCCGACCTTGTAATTGTCTTTAAATGCTTTTGGAGGTTCAAGTCTGAATCCAGCACTACACCTAGATTTCGGGCCTGATCAGTGGTTACTAGCTGAAGTAATGTTAACATTTATCTATATGAATTAAAAGAGACGGTGTAACGCGTTTTTGTTTATATGGGTGTTAATTTAATCCACGCTAATATAACCCAGATTAAAGACTAGTGGTATCTGCCTATAGTGAAGATTGCTCAGTGGGATTGTGAGATTTATATTAAGTGGAAAAAAAGGCCAAGTTGTTTTCATTGCTAAAGTAAAAGAATTGTTTTCTGTTTAGAGGAAAGTGGGCACTCAGCTGCTGCAACGCTCTGCAATTACGCCTCTTCATTTAGATGATTCAAACTCTGCGTTTCTGTAAAGGTCAAGGTTGTGTTAGAAATAATTAGCCAGCAAACAAACAATATTTTGTTGAACAAACAAATGTATTTCATATTTGTTCATGTTGCCCACATAGATATTTTTAACTCCTTTTGGAAAATATCCACCTCCTTTTTCTAGATAAAACTCCTCAACTTGACTCATTGTGGGTTAATAATGTGAAAAATACAGATTGAAACTAAATTCAGGACCTGAATAGAGAGAAAGATTCTTGCCTGGATTCTGTTTTTAAATATATATTAGTTATTAAAGAAAAAGTGCAGTAAACAATAATCAATGGATCATTATTTATACCTAAAACTAATACGTTTGTAGTAATTTAATGAATTTAGCATTAGTCAGTAAAAAAAAAAAAATTATAATAATTTTCGTCATGATCACTGAGTCTGGGAGCGGTCATTTTTGCCCAAATATAGTAATATAGTATATATTATAATATAGTAACCCCTCCCTCCTGTCATCTTCCGGCAGTGCAGTAAGCCTAGCGCCATTCTTCCCGCTTTACAAGCAAAATCAATGGGAACTACTAGACACATCTGCAATCAACAAATATTTAAAGTCGTAGGGAAGCGGCTGTGCAGTGGTGCACGACTTTAGACAAGTGAATAAAGTGACTGTGATTGGTCGTTTATCAGGGGGCGGGATTGTTGTGGCGGAATGTTCGCAAGCAAGTTTGATTGTGGCCAGTTTCTCCGAACTACGTTGCTAACCAGTTAGCAACTTAGTGCTAGTAGGTTCCCAATGGGAAATTCCATTGGGACCAAGTAGCACTAAATTGGTGACTTAGAAACGACGCTGTCAAGGAACTCTATGGACAGCGGAAACATGCAAGAGGAGGAGAGTTTAGTGTCGGAGGTCGTGGATGAGTCACCTCCGTCATCCATTTTTTATTTAGAGGAGGAAAGCGGGATGAAGATGTTGTGGAAGAGGACGCCAGGGCGGCAGAAGCTTGGTTTGGTGTAGAAGGCTTCCAGCCGTACATGTTTGAGCCCTTGCCTCGCAACGCTGCCAGTTCTGTTAGCTCTACGCCTGCCGAAGACACAGACGTCCATCCCCGTGAACACTGGGGAGGACAGGGAGGATTTGCCATTGAACTTCTGGCCAGAGAAAAAACCCGTAATATGTAGCCAACATTTGGAAGAAGAATGTTTTCAAGATGACTTGGATAAGAGCGCGTTGTGACAAACACCAGATACAGCACTGGGACGTCACTAACCAGTAGGTGGCAGTAGTTTTCTTTGACAAACATGGATGCCTCCAGTAAAGCACATTCACAGGAAAATTACTCTGAATTAAAAGACAGCTGCAAGGAGAGGAATATAACAAAGGAGAAGATTGTTGTTAGCGTTAATGCACAAGTTTATATGAAGTCCCTATGGCAGGCTGTTTTGACATTTATTAAAAACACTCTCCTCTCTGTTGTTCTCTTTCATAAATGTTTTTCAACATAATTCATGCCCCCAATTTAGCTCCATAAGTTTGACATGTTTTGTTTTTTCAGTTTTAAAATAACTTTTCAGTTTTAGTGTCTTTCTTTGAAATTATATTTCCGGTTTCAAAAGATTTTCTGGACAGAAAGTATAGTGCCTATTTTGCTCCATAAATTTTACATCTTTATATCACTTTTGAAAGCTTTTTTAGTATATATTTTTTTATTCAAATAATGTTTCTGAACAGAATTTATGAGAATATAGCTCCATAAGATTCAAATCATTTTTTTACAGTGTGAAATTTATTTTTCAGTCAAAGTTCAGTTAAAATAATTAGTTTTTCAGATTAAAAAAATGCTTTGTATCACGATTTATGGTGCCAATTTAGCTCCATAAGTTTGACTTTTTTTTTTTTTTTTCAGTTTTAAAATAACTTTTCAGTTTCAAAGTTTTTCTGTCTTTCTTGGAAATTATTTTTCCCGTTTCAAAAGAGTTTCTGGACAGAAAGTATGGTGCCAATTTTGCTCCATAAATGTTACATCTTTATATCACTTTTGAAAGCTTTTTTAGTTAAATTTTTTTATTTAAATAATGTTTCTGAACAGAATTTATGAGAATATAGCTCCATAAGATTCAAATCCTTTTTTTCCAGTGTGAAAATTCATTTTCAGAGTCAAAGTTTAGTTTAAATAATTTGTTTTTCAGTTTAAAAAATGCTTTTTATCAGGATTTATGGTGCCAATTTTGCTCCATAAGTTTGACTTTTTTTTTTTTTTTTTTTCAGTTTTAAAATAACTTTTCAGTTTCAAAGTTTTTGTGTCTTTCTTTGAAATAATTTTTCCGGTTTCAAGAGAGTTTCTGGACAGAAAGTATGGTGCCAATTTTGCTCCATAAATGTTACATCCTTATATCACTTTTGAAAGCTTTTTTAGTATAATTTTTTTTATTTAAATAATGTTTCTGAACAGAATTTATGAGAATATAGCTCCATAAGATTCAAATCCTTTTTTTCCAGTGTGAAATTATATTTCAGTCAAAGTTGAGTTAAAGTAATTAGTTTTTCAGATTAAAAAAATGCTTTTTATCAGGATTTATGGTGCCAATTTTGCTCCATAAAATTGGGATTATTGGAAAAAAATTAAAAGTGCTTAAGCTTTTGTGAGAAACAAAACACAGAAATATAAAGCTAGAAACAGCAGCTACACTAAAACCTTTGATCAACTGCAAATGACCCGAAGCAAGGCTTGGATCCTAAAGGTGTTTAGTAAAAGCTGGCGCTCCATGGCTGAAATCCAATAAGTTCACGACAACTAACCGCAAACACAACCAAAATAATTGGCTAATTTTTGCTAAAATCTAAATAAATACATCCTTAAAGGTTTTAGGACTCTGTTCTGTGGAGTTTTGAATCCAAACTGGAAATCTGGGTGAATATCAGCCACATCTGTTGGATGAAGAATAAAGCAGAAGCTAAAAGCTGTGCTCTGGAGCTGCTTTGCCTCCTCTGCTGCTGGAAACGGGCATCATGTGGAGGAAAGATGCCCTCTGTCAAGCATCTGAAAAAATCCTGGCATAGAGTATTGCGCCATCTATAAGGAAACCTAACCTGGAAGGTTTCTAGAGCTACCGTTTAACTCATTTAGACTAAATAAAAGGCGGCTGCAGCACAAACCAAACCTTAATGAAAGATGAAGCTTTTTCCCATGAGGAGGCGGCTGGTATTTCTTCACCAGAAGCTGAATCACTTGTGAGAGACTGTAGGAGCACTTACACTATTTCAATTTACTCTTAATTTCATAAAATAAACTAAAACAGCTAAAGAAAACAGCTTGCAAACAGAAACTGATCAAACTGAACCTCCTAAGCAATGATAATATCCATTCTTAAATTAGTCTAGTTCGCCCCCTAGAGGTTTGAAGGTTGAATAGCAGCAGGATACTGTTATCGAACGGTTTCCAGTTGTGTTTATAAATATATAAAAAAAAAACACATTAAAACCAAAGAGTCAAAGTGCGATATCTTTATTTGATATATACTGTGAAGTGTTCAAATGGCACAAAATGGCAGCAGGATGATATATATGGCATAAGGCTTCTTTTAACCGACTTGTTTCAGTCTCAGTTTCTTTCATTTGCAAGTGATCAATGAAGGCATTAAAGTTTAACGAACCAGTCCAACTCAAGTCTGCTTTTCACCCATGAAAAAAATTAAATAAATCCCACCTAGTTAAAGAACGTGAGCCAACAACTCCACTACAGACCCCTGAGATTCCCAAACCGGCATGCTGTGAAGAACCGATGAAATAAAAACAAGAAAGTGCTACAAAATTCCTTAACAATAAAGATGAAAAGCTAAAAAGAAATTGAACAGACTGTAAATCGGCTGTACTGGTATGGGAAGATCCTCTCCTCTTTGGAACTGGCTTCATATTTCTATTAAAACAGAATCTAGATAACCTATATGTGACTTTCATCCACTGATACTTTAACAGTTAAAATCATATAGAAACAATAAAGCAACACAAGTTCAGAGGCAATCCCTCCTGTGTTTGATCTGCAGCCTGTGCTTTTATGACACTAAAGCAGATTGATGGTGATTGTTCAACAGACGTGTAAACATCAGTCCTCTCATCAAACTCTGCACACATCAGGATTCCAGATGTTTTGTAAACTCTGAAGGAACCACTGACGGTCTCCTCTCTCCACCAACGATGATGTTCCATCTTTGGCTTTTTTAATCTAACCTTCAGGATCAGAGTCCGACTCTCGCACACGGAAGAAGCGTCACCTGTAATCCACACAGGTTCATCCATTCTGTGAGGGCGTGTCCCAAAAAAATAGAACCAAAATAAAAACTTAAGCCCACTGAACTTGAGCTCCGGTCTTGGAGTGTCTTTTAGCCTCCTTGATAGAGAGAGCTTCCTCCTTCTCGCTCATTTCTTTCAGCCTTTTCTCTTCCAAAAATGTCACCAGGGAGTTCTTCATTGCCACCACCTCAAGTATCTCCTCCATGAGTCGCTCTTCTTCTGCCTTCTGCTCTGGAGTCTTATCTGTTGGAGAAAAAATTATAACAGCGTCAAACATTTAGTTTCCTGCACTGAAAGAACATCAATGGATGAAGGCAGCGTCGCCCTTTAACCCTTTATAAGGCAAGTTACCATTTTTTGATCACATGCATACCCCTTACAAATGGAGCCCTCCCCCGTCCCTCAATGAGGTCTAGAAGCACAAGATCTATATCGAGCCATTCAGTAAAGATACAGCTACATGGCTGTACATCTTATCTTGGTATTTAATCAGTGGTGGTTGGCCAATAGAGGGCGCTATATGTTTATATGCTATATGTTGAAATATATACACACACACACATATATATATAAATATATATTTATTAGGGATGGAATGGTTTTTGAAAACCGTCCGAACCGTTCGGTTCTAGGGGTGTGCAAAATCATCGTGATGATGATGCATCGTGATTCTAATTTTCGTGATCTACTGCATCGATTCTTGATGCCAAGTATCATTTATTAATTTAAAAAAATTAATAAATAAAATTGCATGAATGGTTGGCGAACATCAGCCAAAAAACAAGTGTAATACAACTTCCAGTCCAGTAGATGTCGCTGCGGATGTGTTGACGCACGCTGCCTTGTGTCACAAGCATTTCTGGCCGCGGGATACTGCGACGAGTCATTCAAAAACAAAACATGGAGGAGAAAATATTGCAATGCATCGCAATAATTCAAGTATCGTGATGCATCGTGATAGAATCGCATCGTGACTTCTTTGGCAATACCCACCCCTATTCGGTTCATGCGCTGCTCCTTTTTCTCATAGGCGAAGCGTTTACACTCCAGAGCAGAAGGTGGCGGTACTGCGACCAAAGCCAACCACCAGTAGTAAACAAGAAGAAGAAGAAGCGAAGCAGCGTAGCCGGATGTAGCAGGGGAAAAAATCAGTTGTTGTGGAGAATTGTGTGGGTATGGCGAGTGGGAAAGAACAGGAGTTGGAAGACGCGCCAGCAGCACTTTATAGGTCTGCTGTATGGGAGCGCTTTGCATTTAGAGTGACCTACGATGACGGCGGGAAGAAAGCTGTGGATAAAAGTGCAACAATGTGCAAGCATTGTGCAACACATTTTGTTTATGCTAACAGCAACATGACCAACATGTCATGCAAACCCCGAAATCCCTCATACTCCGTCAGCGCTCCGCTGCGCTCCAGACCGCCTGCTCAAAGCAAAGTCTACAGCCTCCACTGTGGCTCCGGTCCGCTCCGCTCTGAGTCCCTTGGAGATGGTAGAGAGCAGGCACCAGATGATTAAATTCAAAGCATCAAAACATACGGAAATGATCCAGGGTTTCCGCGGATCATTTAAAATAATTACAATCCATTATTTTTTGGGGGATTTTTTTCATTAATTTCATACATTTTTATGGGATTTCGGTGTAACAATCAACATGTATCGAACCGAACCGAAAACCGTGACCAGAAACCGTGAATCGAACCAAACCGTGGATTTTGTGAATCGTTCCACCCCTTATATATATACATCCACATATATATATATATATACATATATATACACACACACACGAGCAATTCAGATTTGGTCTCTAGAGGCAGTACTTTCTGCCCGTATGATTGTTTGTTTCGCTCGGAGTGAAACCAGGCTTTCTGCCGATGAAAACGCCTACCTTTTATGTCCATTAACTTCCTGTACTGCAGGTCTAACATGGTGCGCTTGTCTTCCAGTTCCAGCTGTCGGGACCTGAGGGGAAAACAAACTGTAGCTCAGCCATGTCTGCAGAACATCCTGCTGATGCTGCAGGCTATTAATGAGGCCCACTGCTGCCATGGTGAGAGCAAACATTGACCTCAAACTGCGCCCAGGTTCTTATTAACCCCACTGCTCCTCCACACAAAGCTGTGCAGGTTTTTTTCTTGATGGATTTCCATCTTTGCCGGGTTTCTAGTTGGATGAAGAACTAAAGAGCTGAATGTGCAAAGCTGCTGAGATTCTGACTTACTCCACCATCAGGTCCGACTCCTCAGACACCAAGGCGTTCTTCTCATGGACCAGCTGGATCCATTGTTCAATCGAATCAGAGTCTGTGTTGTCTGAAAAAGAGAAAAAAATAAAAAATAAACCCTTTGTTTTTGTTTTTTTCTCAAAAGAGGAAGAATATTAAAGTTGAAGAGGAAGATTTTCGTCACATGAGGCGGCCTCACATGGAGAAACTCGGGACAACTCGAATTAGAAATTCAGCTGTCCAACAAAAAAAAAAAAAAATGTTTTCTTTCTATTAATACAAATGTGGAGCCAAGCTGTGCGCTTTACTGGATCCACCCCAAAGTTGACTTTTCTGACTGTTTACAGCTGATCTTACAGAATCTGATGGCCCTTTTACAGCCTAAATAGAATTTCAGCACTGGGTGCAGGGAGCCTGACCATCCTGCAATGCTTCACTGTAAAGCAACAGTTCAGGGTGGTCGAAAACTAGCAGATATTAATTAAACAAACTGATCTACAGTAACTCTTAGTTCTATTGTATCATCCCAGAAGTTAGTTAGAAATTTATATAAGCCCAAGTAGAATCTCACCTTCTAGATTTTAGAAACTGTGAGAAAAACATAAAAAACTGTTGTTATATTTGGAGACTTTTTAGACCCTCTAGTAACTTTTTAAGCAACTAGAAACAAATCCAATGACCTTTCTCTGTGTTTCTGGTGAGTCTAACAGTTACA
Organism: Cyprinodon tularosa; assembly: GCF_016077235.1. Classification (NCBI taxonomy): domain Eukaryota; kingdom Metazoa; phylum Chordata; class Actinopteri; order Cyprinodontiformes; family Cyprinodontidae; genus Cyprinodon; species Cyprinodon tularosa. The sequence goes on along the minus strand of NW_024039773.1, from coordinate 1,284,879 downwards.
CATGAAAGCAGCACTATAACAGCTGCCATGAGTCTCTCCCTGCTTCCCTGAGTACTGTCTGACAGGCACAGGCTGCTGCCTTTTCCTGAGCTAAGAGAGTAGAGACCTGCTCTGTTTTACCTCAGCCGATACACAATATGGGCAAAGCTGCTGATGATTCTGCCCTGGACCACAAAGCAGGATATTAATATGATTTTAAATCAGGTTTCTCGGGAAGGGAAAGCAGTCGTTCCTATGGTAACACAGCAACGCTGCATGTGCACGGCTGTAGCTCTGTGGTGTGGATTAACATAACATCAAATATTTGCCATTTTCTGAAAACTAAATCTAACCATTCAAATAAAACTTCCATTTAGGGATTAATCACGTCTTATTTTATTTTCCTAACTTGTAATTTTCTCTCTGTGTGAAGAAGATGCACAAACCAGCGGAACTGTTTCTTCCGCCACTAGTTCACCTGCTGCTAAATTCCAGCAAGCCTGATGCAGACTCGCTATTTAAGGGCTGAACAGTCCACTCACCCTACCCACTATGTGGTTTGGGACGACCCTTAATGTGGAGGACCTTCCGTGGGAACGAGCAAACAGAGGGTTAGTGCTTAGGGGCCGGTTTGGGATTTAGACTAAGCATTTATAGTCACATAATCAAACGGATCCATCTTAGCTTACACTACATTATCAACACGGATAATTATCAAGATTTCATTTATTTTTTCAGTGAAAAAATCCCACACGCGCAAAGAACTGCAGCTTCACACAAAGTTAAATGTTTTTTGACATGTGGGGTGAGGACATACACTGGAAAAATCCAAGTCTAGATAAGTCATTTTTTTCTTAAAATAAGTGCATTTGTTCTTGGATTGAGGAAATAAAAGAGACATTTTGCATTTTATCTAAATATCTTATTTAAAGTGTTAAAATACTCATTCCATTGGCAAACTACCTCATTTACCTACTCAAAAAAAGGGTAAATACACTTAATTTAAGAAATGTTTGCTTATTTCTAGATTTTTTTTCCCAGTGTACCTCTTCTGTGAGCCTCCACCTGATTGGCCCGTGCAGACATAATCACACAGGAAGTACAGCACTACTTACTGAGAAACCTTCTGCATGGTTCTAACATCATTTAACCCAACATGAAACATTGCAAAAGTTGGAGTTAGCAGTTATGGTTTCTACCAACATGGTGGTTAGTTATAGAGTGCCTGTAAATTAGATGTAATGTGAGAACTATATATAGGCATTAAATAAAAGGACTCTTACTGGGCTCTCTGCGCAGGCTCCTCTCCAGCTTCACACCTTTCTCCTCCAGGTCCTTGTAGGAAACCTCAATCTCTTCCAGTCTGCGCTGAATTGACTGAAAAATAAACATTTCATTTTAAAAGGAGCAGACCCCAAATTTTTAAAGTACTTCAGGTTCAGTTGGGTTTACAGGGTTCCTACAGCATAAGGCGAGTTAAATTCAAGACTTTTTAATGCCGCTTGAAATAAAAATTTAAGACCAAATTCACAAGAAACACAAGAAAAACCTGCTTGCAACAACTTTACCCAAAGGTTTATTTTAACATAAATCACTGCACTAATGTTTCAAAGTTTGAAAAGCTTCTCATACAGGAAGAAAGCTAAAAACACACAAATGACAGATATATTTGAACAATTATTTAACTGAATTCACAAACTTTGTTTTAGCAGGGAACAAAACAAATCAGTTTTAAAGCCCCAACATAACCAGTGCTAAGTCTTTTTAGCAGCTATTTTTCTTTGTATCGTTTTCTTAGTATGTTTGATTTGGTGATAAGTGGAGGCGTTGCAGAGACAAGGGTGGAACTAAACTGAGAAATACCGGCTGTTTCTCTGTAACTCCATTTTGACGCTTTGTGTTTCGTGCTTCGCATGTGCGACTCCACTAGCCTGACGTAGTCCGACTCAATTCTAGTCAGAATATGAGTCTGATGCTGCTCCATAGAGCTGTGATTATGGGGCGTGTTTCGAACGAACCAGGAAAAAAAATGCCTCTGCACTCAATAAGAGCAACGGAGTGCGTGACGTATGTTAAGCGAGGCATAGTTGTTGTCCACAAAAATCAAAGCGTGCAGTTTCACGCCTAGAATAAAAAAATGAGACTTGATCGCGTTTCTCTGTTCCTCTTTTAAAATTAATTTGCTGTCGATATCTTCTAGAACAGACCTAATAGCAGAATCTACTCACCCAAACTCTCCAACGGCAGCCATTATTGTTGTCACCCAAGCACGCGTTGGTCACGTGGTTGATTACGTTACTGTTGGTCATCTGTCCATCATCGTATAAAGTCCGCCCTGACAAATTGATTGGATCGCCTGACAGTGGGCGATAATACTCGCGCTACTATGGAGCAGAGCCAGACCGAACTTCCCCGAACTCAAACCTTGTGGGCGGGGCTAAGTTCTGACTGGCACCCAGGCTACGACTCCACTGCCTTAATTCCCATCGTTCTGAGCTTGAATCGCTTCTTGCAGAAAATCCACTGAGCCTCATGTATGTTCCCTGGTTTTAGCCATGGAGAAAACTCTTGGCTGGAGACAATTTTGGTTACATTTACACTTGCTCATATTTTCCAGAAAAAAAGTTAATGGTGCATCTACCAAATGTCCCGGCCGCAACAACGCTTTTATTGGTTCCGCTATCGGGACGGAACCAATAATGGCGAACCGTTTTTTTTTTTATATAAAAAAAAAAAAATTTGCCAATTCTAATGTTTTATTTAGATAACAAAAATAAATCGTGATAAAAATAATCCTATTTATGATGTTTTAAAAATTAAGACCTACGAAAGACTGATTTAAGACCAATTAAGGCCTTAGTTTTATTTTGAAGAATTCAATGCCTTTTAAGACTTTTTAAGGACCCGCGGGAACTCTGGTTTAAAAACAACACACTCTTTGTAAAAGGTTACAGCCAGTTATATGGTGAGACCAGCATAAGGAGGGTTTTCATTCTATTACCACTCAGCCCTTAAATAACTCAGCTTTACTTCTCTCATTTAAGAAGCATTAGTTTAGCGGTTTTTACTGAAAACAATAAAAGGCAAATTAGTTTTTTTTTTGGACATTGCAGCAGAATTTATCAAGTGAAATGTATAATGGAGGATTTTTGCTAATTTTAACCTCTCCACAAAAAAAAAAAAAAAAAAAAAAAAAAAGCACATGCACCACCCTGTACTCGCTACCGAGAGGGAACGGCAATTAAACGCGTACGAGAAATTAGCGATGCAAACAGTAACTTTTAAACGGAGCGTGCACGAGGAGAACTGGGCTCGTGCACGCCCCGTTTAAAAGTTACTGTTTGCGTTGCTCATATATGCTTACTTTCCCAAAAAATATTTGCTTTTTTTTCTCCACTATTTGATATGCCAAGAAATACCTCCCCTCTCGCACACTGATGAGAAAATGGACTGAAATATAAACGAAAGGGAATTCTTAAACATATTCTTAATATTTTCATATTTCTTAATTATGGATGCCCCTAATATTGAGTTTTGGTGGACAGATAAATGCAAACAAATTCCTGCCTACTGAGAATTTCCTCCTGTTGCAGGAGTGCGCATCGCCCTAAACTCTCGCAAATTGATTGAAATATGAACGAAAAGGGAACAGTTAAACATATTCTTATTTGTTTTAATGTTGTTTTCATATTTCTTGTGCATGGATGCCCTAAAATTGAGTTTTGGTGGACAGATATATTTAAATGAATATGATTTTTATTCATAAGGAAAGACGTTTTAGTCGATGTGCTACAGTCAATGTCCAATGAAAATATTCTCTGTTCCGCTTTTGCTATCAACACCATTCTATAACATTTTATGTCAAAACATTAAGAATATGCTTAAAAAAGGTAATTCTCAGCAGGCAGGTATTTTCCCGGCATAACACCTGTAAGTGAAAATAGGGACGTAGGACGGCCTTCCGTAAACATCACCCGAATAAGGAGGACCACCAAATTTAATGATCCACCCAGAAAAACAACATCCTCCACAACTTTTTTTTTCCCAGATTTTTTTGTTAATTGTCATTACACTGTCACAAGTACAGCGCATTTCTCTGCATTTAACTCTTGTGGAGCAGTGGGCTGCCATTGTGCGGCGCTCAGGGAGCGGTGTGGAGTTAAGGGTCTTAGTGAGAGACCCACACCCAGTTTACACCAAGAGAAATCTCAGATATTTCTGTGCAGTTTTGCTTTTTGTTTACACCAAAACCCAGTTTTTAATCACAGAGAACGATTTCTAAACCCTGCTTCTGATTACGCCGGTTATGTGCTACCATGTCAACAGGGATCAACAGCGTTTTAGCTTCTTAAAAGTCACATTATGCTTGAGAAAATCATTATGCTACGTTCACACCTAAAGCAGCAGAGGCAGCTAGTTTGCATGCAAAGTCAGACCCGCATCAAGGTGCAGCAGTGCGTGTCGAGCAGCAGGAGCAGCGCGCCACGAGCTTCTGAGCATCTGATGAGTGTGACGTGCTGCAAACACAGCAGCTGCTGGAGTTGAAAAAATGTAACTTCTGTTGCTCGACGCGTCACATCAACCAAACAGAAAAGCTGATATGAGAGCTGACAGGGTAAATTGACGCCTAAATTAACTTAAAATGCCCAGATCTGCATTTTTCTATTTTTAAATCTAAAGTGTTGTTTTTTTAAGTAGAGAATAACAATCTTTCAGTTTGGTATAAAGACAATTTCCTGATTCCCATCTTTCATAAAACACCTGAACTGACCGTTTGTTATTTATTTTTTAATTTCTCTGTCTTAATGTTGGCAGTGGGGTTTAGGCTTTAAACCTGGGTTTAAATGGAGACTAAGCCATTCTCAAGCACGTATCAAGGTGCTCATTTTGAGCCTGGATATATATTAATTTTTGATTCTGTTCATGGTGGAGAATCCTGCTTCACAGCAGCAGGTTGAGCCAAACATCCTCTAAATGTGCAGGGTCATCTTTGAGCACGCCATTTCACTTTTCTTTCACCAGTTCACCGCAGTTCTTCCAGCAGTCCACACTTTCTCTGCTCTCTTTTTCTCATGGTCTTCTCCTTCTTTCCCATCGCCCGGCTTGCCACAGGTTTGCCTGCTGTGTCTAAAAGTAGCAGCAGCAGCAGCAGCAACCCAGACTGACAGCTCATTGGCTCATTTGCAGCCTGGAGCCGGATGCTCCGGAGGGCTTTACTGTATTAACTGGAGAAGGGGCGCAAGTGAAATTAGAAACTGTTGGACAACATGCAGTAATTTCTAAATCAGGTGGGTCCGGATAAGGACCACGGTTGGCTAATCAATGATGTCTGCTTTAAGCTTTTAAAGAGTGAATTTTAATTGCTGGACTTTCAGGATCTCAGTGAAAAGATGAGTAATGTAGAGGAGGAGGATTCATCCGATTTCCCAGGATACACCTGGTTTAGACACAGTTAACATTTACGAAAAAGATGTTTAGCTTTCGTACAGACCTGAGCTTTGCAGAACTGCTCCATTACGCTCATCTTGGCTCGCCGCTCGAGCGTCTTCATCCTCTTCCACTCAAACTTCTCTGCCTCCACTGGGTCAACTGGCCCTGATTCAAACTATAGACACACAGACAACATCCACATCCTTCATTTCACCAAGATAATCCAAATCAGATTAAAAATCCTGGCACTAGCAGCTGAGCACATGGATAACTTTGAATGCGCCGACCATCATTAAAGCGTAATCTCCTCACACCTTTACCTTCATATCGGTATAGTCTTCCTCTTCAAACATATCATCGTCCTCGTCGTCATCATCTTCATCAACGCCATCCTCTGAGGCGCTGTGAATATGTCCGAATGTCGTCTCTGTTATAACAGCAAAGTAAATATTTAGCAAAGTATTTTTATGTTTTTATTTTCTCCACAGTGAACGACAGGATGAGGGCTGGACGTACCCACTCTGCCGGGCTGACTGACGTGGACGCTGAGTCGGGCGTCCCTGCTGATCCTCGGGGAGGACAGATTCCAGGGGGAGAATTTGGACCGTACCCGGTTCTGCCCATTCGGCATCTCTTTCCTCTTGAAGCAGTGTCGATTCTTCTTTTCCCGGATGAGACTGGCATTGCTCCCGCTCCAGTAGCCGTCCTCCTCTTGTCCGTCCTGCCCTTCTCGTTTAGGAGGCCCGCACGCATTCGCGGAGGATGAGGAGCAGGAGGAAGATCCGCCTTGGGTTTCCGAGTCCGAGTCTGCGCTGAAGCTCTGCAGATTCCCGAGCTCATGTTTCTCCTCGATGGACAGCTGAAGCTTTCGCAGCGATGGCTTAAGAGAGAAGTCTATTACTGCTAAGGTTTCCTCTGGAGCGGCTGGTGGAGCCAACAGGACTTTGCGGGGTTTCGCCACTGGAGGGGAGGGCTCGGAGTTGGGAGTCGTCTGACGCACATGGCGTGGCTTTGGAACGGGAAAAGGCATCGACTCGGGCACCTGAACCTTGTGCTTAGCTGCAGGCTCAGGTGAAACGCTCGACTCTACTGCGGCCTCACGTTCACTCTGAGCTGATCCTTCTGGTTTGGGATCAAGGAAAAACTCCTCGTCGGATGGAGATGGTGTATAACCCTCACTGGAAAGCTCGTTCTCTTCCTCCATTTCCTCTTTAATGCCCTAATAACAGAAAAAGGCAAATAAGTGAGAAGCTTTGCAGACCCACGTCAGAAAGACGGATTCAAAGAGTTTGTGACCCACCTCAGGTGAGGTTTCAACCCCATTTGGAAGCAGCAGAGCCTCAGAGTGCTGCTCGCAGTAAAATCTCCCTGTGGGTGAAGACAGAAGATCAGTTCCTGAGATAACTGTAGATGGAAACATGCTGCAGGACCTCCCGATGCTCCTAGATGCTCCACTAAAATATTTGCATGTGAATTTCTGCTCTGCTATCAAACAAAGGTGAAATAAAGAGCCAACAATCCAAACGCTGAGTGCATTTCCATGTGAATCATCATGCACTTCCAAACAATAGGGGGGCCGTCCATGTGGAAGCACACATACCTCCAAATTGCACCAATGCTAGTCTGCGCTGTTAGCTCGGAATACTTTTTAACACCACAGTTTGCATGAAAATCTAACATGGTTTAAGCCTGGTTTATACTGAAAGGTCTGTGCCAATAACATAAGCTGTTTTTAGCACCCACATCGCCCTGCACATCTAGAAACATTTGTAATTATGTGGAAAGCTCCATGTGAAGAACAACATACGGGTGTTATTTAGATATAAACATCCGTAGAGCTAATTTCTCCACGTCACTATAACTGAGCATTCAGGCATTCAAAGGCCTCTTTTACAACATATTAAACATAATCCCACAAAGATGGACGTTTTTCTCAATCTTTGATCATTTGACTCCTTCTATAGAACATCAGCAGACCTGTAATGTGAAAGCTGAAATCCGTTTTTAAAGAAGAGAAACAGGCTACATTTCTTTGAAAAAAACTAAATTCATATGGAGGTTCCTTATATAAGCTGTACAAGAGATTTATTAATTTATCCAACACGGCTGGAGAACAGAAGGCAGACAAGTTAATCAAAAATATATTGCATTAGAGCCTTATTTGACACAAACAATACTTAACTCGCCGCCACAGGCGGAAATCCTGCAGGCGGGACACGGGGGAAACATGTTAAACCTGCTGGTGATGTGATAAATGACTTACTGGCTTTAACAGGAAATGTAATATTTCTACCTCTTCGTCTAAAGTCTACCTCTCTTATCGGCTTCATAGTGAAGGAAAAAGCCGAGCTAATGATGGCTGAGAGGTTGAAAGGAATATGTAGGCAGCAGCACTGAGAGAACGAGGAGGAGGGAAATAGAGAGATCACTGTAGATGAGGTAAAAGATGACAGGTCTTTAAAAAATACTGCCAGGTAGATATTGTTAGAAATAACCCTGATTAACATTTAACTGAGATTTTTTTCCCCCCCTGTGAGAGATTCAGTTTTTAAAATGCATTTGGGGTAAAACCGACTCAATTGTCCCGGGTCCAGGGTAGAGAGGGTCCCTGAACCAGACCCTCACTGCAAAAACAATCTAGAAATAAGTCAACATTTCTTTAATTAAGTACATTTTCCCTTAATTTTCACAGTTAAATAAGTTGATCCTGCTAATGGAATGAGCATTTTTACTCATTAAATAATTATGCTCTTAAAAGAAGACAATGCAATAGTTTTTTTCTTATTTTAAATCTAAATTATCTTGTTCCATTGGCGTCTCACTTGTATCTCACCTCCTAAATTCAAGAACTACCTAAATTTAAATGCGACTCGCGATGCATGTATTTAATAAATATTTTCGTATCCTGAACAGATAAACATTAACCCACACTTATAGATTCAGTGGTGGCTTAAATTAAAACATTCAAGAAAAACAAAAATATAAATATTTTTCTTTAAAGATGAGTTAAGCCTTTTGGTTCATCGTCAGATCGGTGACTTATTTCAGCCCTGGGGCACAAAAATCTGGTTAAAAGTTGTCCATATATCCATCTATATCTATATATCTATATCTAAACAGATATATGAATATGTAAAAAGGTTGCCTTTTGTGCGGCATAGTAGTAAATGTTGATATCGTTTTAGTTGACGGAGAAGTAAATGTATATTTCAAGGGAGTAATTTGATTTTCTTTGATTTTTGATGGCATTTATTTTTAAAGCACTGGAAATTAGTTTGAGATTTAATTTCTTATAAAAATATTTTTATGCACGGCAGTTAAAAATGAGCGAAGAATGCAAATAAATCCTTTTAGATTTTAGTAAAGTTGCATTATTACCTCCTTCCACCTAATAATATTATTGTTGATGTTGCTGGTTAAACATAGAAAAATCCTTATGGGGGGTAAAATAAGTAATAAAGAGCAATACGACTTTATTAAACATCCTGAAAAGGTGCCAAGGAGAAAGAGCAAGAACCTGAGTGAAGTTGGCCCCCCCACCTTCTTCAAATCAGACAAAATTAGTGTCAAACGTTTGTGTAGCAAAAATTTTCGTTTGTGCCGCTATCATTTTTTTACAGTTTAAAATTATATAGTCATAGGTTAGCAACTTATAATTTATAAGAAATTCAGAGTTTCAGAATGAAATAAGTTCACTGACCTTTGATGGCTTCTAAAAACAATTATTATTAAAATGATAGCAGTACAAAAAATTATATATTTTAAAATATGCATTTTTTTAATTTTTTATATATTTATTTTAAATATTTTATGTTTATAATTTATTTTAAAATTTTATATTTTTGTATGGCAACATTTTTTATTGGTACTGCTATCATTTCAATGATATTAATAATATTTTGTAGAGGTCATCAAAGGTCAGTTAACATCTGTTTTTGCTGCACAAACGGAGCTGAGTTAATTCAATCTGAAAAACTCAGAGAGAGAAAGATGCAATTAGAAGAGTTTTATTGATACAATAGTTTGAACTTTGGCGCTCAGGCCTCGGCAGGAAACATAAACACTGATTTATACTTTAATGCAGATAAACTGATGTTTGAGAGTATGGATATTTCCCCCCGGGCCTGAAACTGGTGGTGGAGTTTAGATAGATGAAGTTTGGTTAATCCATAGAGGCTGGTATACAAGGTGATGCTTGAGTTAGATGTCACTGAATGAACAAAGTTGCATAAACTGTCCATGAAGAGCAAGCATGAAGCGACTGTGGAGTGAAAAAACTCCCCTTTGGGAAGAAATCTCTGGCAGAACCAGGCTCAACATGGCGGTCTTCTGCGGGACCGTTTAAAGTGACAGGGAACTCCATGAAAGTCTGGAGGGACTACGCACTGGAGGTGAGGTTGAAGGAGCATCGAGGTGGGTTGTCTGAATCAAAATCCGTCATAGCGACGGATCTTGCGCTTGTTGAAGAGCAGGCCGAGAGATGATTTGGAGTGGCATTTAAGGTGAGTGCTGGAAGATGATTGGGCATCGAGGAGATGTATTTTGAAGCGATTGGCTGCATCAGAGGCGGATCAGCCTCAGATTGAATGGAAGTAATCAGAGTTTCTTCAGTTGAATTTCCGCCTTAGCTTCATTTGACACCCACTTTGTCTGATTTGAAGAAGGTGGGGGGGCTGGTTGACCTTTGATGACCTCTAGAAACATCTCTTTATATCTTTAAAATGATAGCGGCACAAACGAACATTTTTGCTGCACAAATGTAGCACAAACATTTAAAACCAATTTTGTCTAATTTGAAGAAGGTGGGGGGGCTGGTTGACCTTTTGATCTTTACATTTTCATTAATATCTTCAAACCCAAAGTGGCACAAATTAACATTTTTGCTGCACAAAGCAGCACAAACGGAGCTGAGTTAATTGACACCCATTCCGTCTGATTTGAAGAAGGTGGGGGGAATGGTTGACCTTTGATGACCTCTAGAAATATTTGTTAATATATTTAAAATGATAGCGGCACAAACGAAACTTTTTGCTGCACAAACGTATGACACTAATTTTGTCTGATTTAAAGAAGGTGGGGGGGCCAACTTCACTCAGGTAGAGCAAGAGTTTCCTGCTGAATGTTAAAAGCTAACGTCAAAGAATAACAGCATATAGATATGCAGACTAAGGCACTAGGGGTCAGAGTTCAGCTCTCTGTCTACGGTACTGAGACGCCCAGATTCTGTTTATGGGGGGAATGGAAAAGCAGATTGTGTATGGAGTGAACTTTGTTCCATCATTGTTATGAGCAAAGAACGAGTTTTGTACATGAAAATTTAAAAAGAACAAAAATTTTAAAAACCTCTTAAGTAAAAAAAATTCTTTACAGAGTAACTTTGCTGTTTTCTGAAATATTATTTTTCTAAAGGATTTTGTTATTTTTTCCAATTTCTTTCATTTTATAACAATTTTTTAAAATTAAATTGTTTAATATCTTTTATATGACCCTTAAAGAGAGCAATTTGCGTTGTACATATATTCTCCATACTTCTGGGGCTTTCCTCTGGAGTAAGTGAAGATGCATTTTTATTGGTCTGCTGGACGTTAGCAGCAACATTTTTATTGGTCAAAAGCAAGTGTTTGCATTGGATTTGGAAGGAAGAGAATGTGATCTGTAGCATTAAATTTGAAAATAAAGCAGTTTGTAAAAGTCAATCTAAAAAAGTAACATCGAAAAAATGAAACATTTGATAATGTAAAATCTAAAGAAAAAAATATAATTTTTATTTTAATTTCTGGGCTGCATTTTTTTTTTTTTGCAAAATTTATAATTAAAATATAAAGTAAACTTTAAAAAAGTTGAAATTTGAAAAAGTAAAAAAAAAAGCAAAGTTATAATAAAACCTTGTTTGGATTAAGAGGTTTATCTGGGTCACATTTTTTTTTTCCCGTTTGCCATTAACAAAATATATTTATTACTTGCAACAATTATGGAACAAAGTTCACACCGTCGTGCTGAGAGAAGCAGAAGGAAATCCATTTATGGCCTGCAGAGTAACAAGACACCAGACACTGCGCTCTCCTTATTAAAAATTTTCTATTTTCTCAGATGTCTGATGTGTGGGAGCTCCCTCCTCATGCGTCAATCATGCTGATTTACTGTGTTATAAATGTGCTTAGAGCCGACCTGAAGTAGCTCAGCTTCTCAGTGCATTCTGGGCTGCTCTGTTCTGATGGTCGCCACTTGCATTCAGCCAGCATTTCTTAACTGCTTCACTTTTTTTTTTAAATTACATTATCTTTGATTTCACATTTCCAGGTGGAAAAAGGGTCCCAGCATTCTTGCGCATCTCGCTCTTCTAGCTGGTCCATCTTCACGCGACGTTTTCCACAATGGCGGTCATACAAACAAAACAAGCCGGTAAGGAACCAAACAGGAAATACGGATAGAGTGTAGAACGGAAGTAGATTTGACCGATCTGTCTGCAGCACCATCTGCGGTCACCTACAATTTTGGAGAGATGCACCAGTGTGTCTGCGGAAGGATATTTGAATTCACTTCGACCCACACGCAGACGACCTGGTTTCCAAGTATAAATCAGCCAAAAGCAGCTGGATCAGCTGATCGAGAAGGCCAGCTCTCTGATTGGACGCCCTCTGGACTCAGTGCAGGAGGTGGGAAACAAGAATCCTAAATTAACATCTCTGTTGGATAATGTCTCCCAACCCGTGCATGAAGCTGGTGCTGAACTGGACAGCTCCTTCAGTGACAGACTGCTGCATCTTAAATGCACCAGGGAGCGTTATCACAGATCCTTCCTCCCAGCAGCTGGAAGACTCTAGAACCACCACTGTTCCCAACATCCTCAAATTGTTCCATTTATGCTGATTTTGCTCAGTTTCTAACTTAGTCAGTTAAATAACCTGCTGCTGTCATTCTGCACATCTCTGATGTTGCTGCTATTTTCAAAAATCCATTACTGTAAAAATGTCCATTGCTGCATATTGGTTATTTATTCTCCAGGTGAACAGTTTTATATTTTTATTGTTATTCTTATAAATTTTTCTAAGGTCCTTATTTATGTGACCATTTTTTCTATAATCTTTTTGCTGCTATAAACACCAGAATATCCCCATTTGGGGACAATAACAGGATTTTCTATTGTATTCTATTCTATCATCTGATTAATGTACCGAAGTAGGGAAATCAGAACTTTTGCAGTTGGACGCCGAGCGTCAGCCAATCAGAGAAGCCGATCCAGGAGCTGTCTGAGAGAGGAATACTACATGCACGGCTGTAGCATAAACCAGGAAAAACTATTTTAAGCCATTCAATTCACTGATTTGACCCAAACAGCATCCAGGTTAAACATTGGACGCCTTTTTTGACACGAGAGTTTAAACCCTCATCCATGTAGTTTTGTTGTTGTTTATTTATCCCCCCACCACACACACACACACACCCACACACACATGTTGTGACACAATATCCTTGTGGGGACCTTCCATTGACTTCCATTCATTTCCCACTAATTTATATGGCCTAACCATGACCCTTGCCCTAACCCTAACCATTACCGACACATACCTATCCCTAAACCTAACCTAAACTCAATTCACACCTTAGTCCTAAACCTAACCCCCACCCCAAGAAGAGAAACTTTCCTTATGGGGACCAGTTGTTGGTCCCCACAAGTACCTATGAGTCCCCAAAATGTAGCATATTCCTAGGAAATTGTCCCCACCAGGTATTAAAGACATGGCCACACATACATACACTCACACACACACACACACACACACACACACACACACACACACACACACACACACACACACACTAGGGTTTTTGTAGAATCTATAAAAGAGGAAAAGTGGCTGTAAACTGCTGTAGTTTCCAGATTTATCTTTGTAACCATGGTGATCACTTTGTTAGACTTGACAGCTACGACTAGCAGGACTAGCTTTGGATCATTTAGGGTCAGAAACATTAGCCTAGTGAGACCATCCTGATCTCGCGAGCTTTCAAGGTTTCACTCGCGGATCAGTCTGGAGACTCTCAGTTAAAGAAAATTTGGAGCCGTTCACCAAACGAACGTCCAATCAGCGTTGGCTTTGAGGCGGGTTGAGGTGTGACGCAACGAGAAGCGCGACAGTTCAGTCTAAAGAACATGGCGGCTTCAGCCGATGAAACTAGCGTTAGCGTGGCTATCGAGCAAGTTTTATCGGAATTACAGAGTATTTCTTCACTGAAAGAAGAGCAAAACACTGCTCTGGAGTCTTTTCTCAGAGGAAAAGATGTTTTTGCTCTTCTCCCGACTGGTTTCGCCAAGAGTAGCCTGGCTTGTGGTTGTGTTTTCGTTGTTGCTCTGTTAGTACGTCATATGCTTCGTTGATCTGATTGGTTTATTTGGCCCGTCTATCACCAACATAGGCCAATCAGCTAACCAGTATTTCCGCCCCTTCCCAAAATTACTTCAACGGAAGGTTTCACAGATGGATATGCGGAGCAAATCCATCTGGCGGAGTCAGGTTACAGAAACATCACTTTGATTCGACAACCCCCCTTAGGAATAACTCCAAAATGTTTCCTTTTATCCAACCAAAAAAAAAAAAAAAAACAAGAATGAGATGGGATTTTCAGCCCTGCTCACCGCTAGTCTTGTCGAAGGCGTACCCTCCTAATCTGAGTGTGATGCCACACTTATGACAGGTGAAGCAGCTCCTATGGAAGAACTTTCCCTCCGCGCTGACGCGCTCCACCACGTACACCATTTCTCCACAGAAGTAGCACTGCTCACTGTTGGTCATCACTTCAGGCTCCAGAGGAGCAGCAGGAACCGGATGGACTTCAGGAGACTCAAGTAGCTCTGAAGTCTGAGTGGAGAATCATTCAAATAATAAAAGTTATTTTCTCTTTACTCATCACTGAAAGCTGAGCTGATTAAATAAATAAAACTCACGTTTTCCACATCTCCCATCCTGTCCTCAGGCTTTGCAACTCGTTTCAGAGTTGCCAGCTTTTCCTGTGGACAAATACGGACATAAGAGTCGAACACTGCACGCTGAACAAGAACCTCAGTAGACGTCTGTGTCACATATTTCTGCGTGCTGTGTCAGCCCCGTCTAGGTGGGCATACCTTTTGTCTTTGCAGTGAGCGGTTCCTCAGCTTGCTCAAGAAAAAGACAACCGACTGTGTCCGAGCGAGACTCGGAGACTTGGACGGCGGTACGGGGCCTGCAGGTTCTGCCGTCAAAAGAAAAGGAAAGAAACGTCAGACGGGAAAACAATTAATTATTAAGGCACTGGAACAATTCCACTTAATTTTCACTGATGGTGCGTTTTTTTTTTTCCCTAATGAAAGCTTTAAGCCACAACGCATCATGTTCGATTACTGCTGTGTTCTTTGTGGCGTCACATCAGCAGCAGCAGATTGTAACTTGCCAAACCAAATAGAAACTCTTCAGCCCCAGTTATCACTACCACCCCCCCCCCCTTCTCCTTCAGATGAGGTTACAGAGACCGACTGCTCCCTCCTGCCTGCACATCACTCAGCAGATCCGAAGCAGAGCAGCATCGTCTCTACGAAACCCACCTCAACGCTCTACGCTGCAGCGCCTCCTCATTGAAATGCTTCTGCTGCAGACAGTCGAGGGAATAGCTGCCCCTGAGGAGAGGCTGCTCCCCCTTCGGCTCCGCGCCGTCTGCCCACTCTGCCTGCTGTTAGGCTGGCTCAGTGCAGGCGAGCGACACAACCGGTACAGGCTGGCTCTGAACACGGCACAAGCCTCTTAGGCCCAGTGAATTATGGGTAGCCTGCTTTTAAAGAGACAGTCCACACTTTATCTCTAAAGGGAGAAAAAAAAACCCTCTTTTGAGGTGATGCCGACACTGGTGTCTAAGCAACCATCTTGAGGAAGACAGGTGCATCTCAATAAATCTGAAAATCAATGAAAAGCTAATTTATTCTATTTGATTCGCTGCCTAACAGCTAATAAAAACCCATATTACAACAGACTGCTCTTTTTTTGTATCAACTTTTCTTATCTGAATGTATAATTAATGCTTTATGCATTGCTCACAGAAATTTTGTGAGATCTAAATGATGGCTAAAACAATTTATCAGATTTATCAATTATTGAAATAATGGTCAACTAATTTAGTGATTGATTAATCGTTAACTGGAGTATAGAGACTGTAAAACATGCCTTTAGCTGACAGAGCGGCCAACTTAGAGCAGGAATTATACCAAGATTGTAAAATAGTATAGAAACATTTTGCTTTTAAGATATAAAAAAGTCAATATGCTCTATCCAGAACTCCACATGAGGAAAAGTTTGAGTTTAAACTGGTTTAATTTCGTCAAAAATAATATGTGGCTATGTGATTATTAATCGATTAATTGAAAAAACAAACAGATTAATTGATTTGCAAAATAAATATTAGTTAGAGCCATATTTTAAATACATGTCTGGTTTGTTTTTAGCATCTTAAATTTAGAACTAGATTCTAGATTTAAACTCTAGCGTAAACTTTCTAGATTGTCTAGAAAGTTTACGATAAAGCTTTTAGCTAATGTGTTAAATAATTTGTACTCTCTTTATTCCAATCAATAAACTTACAGGGAAAAGAAGTTTCTGCCTTGAGAGGATTTTAAAGTAAAGACAGAATCAATCCCTTAGGAAGAGATAAAACACGCTGGGCGTATGGTGTAAGATTAGCCTCAATAAAATGGTGTGCATATATGGAAGAAAAACAGTCTAATTAGAATCTGCCTTTTTTTGTACGCAGATTTTTAAACACTGATTTTTTTTTTCACATTGAATTCCGTACTCTGAATTTATATCTGGTAGAGACTGACACGGAAGTGGATTTTGACTCCTGTCCCGTCCCACTCCCACAGAAAAAAATTGTGTCCCGTCCCGATCCCGGGCCAGAGTAGAAATCTAAATCCTGTCCCGCCCCACTCCTGGTGAAATTACTCCCACTCCCATTCAGAATGACTCCTGCTCCTGCACCGCTCCCATTGTTTTTTTTTTGAGCGCGGGTGAAAAACTCAGAGCGGAAGCACTGTTGGTTTTTGGGTCGTGTAGTTTTTTTGACTCGCATTATAGTGTAGGCTTCAAGGAAAAAAACTACAAAATGGCGGCGCAAGTACTGGATTTTTTTTTCTTTCCATTTTATTTTATTTTTTGGCATCGATCCTAGTTTTTTTTAAAGTTATTATTGGTTTGCTCCCGCTCCCGTCTGCTCCCGTTAATGTTTAATCCTGTACCGTCCCGATCACGTGATTGTTACCAATACTGACTCCCATCCCACGGGAATCCCAAGGGAATCCCGTGGGATTCACGAAAAAATGTCAGTCTCTAATATCTGGTAAAAATTTGTCTGCAAAATATTTGACTGCAAATGTGATGCACTGGAAAAAAATCGAAATCTAGATGAGTAATTATTTCTTAAATTAGGTGCATTTGTTCCTTGATAGAGGAGGTAAAAGTGACATTTTGCCAATGGAACAAGACAATTTACACTTAAAATTAGAAAACACAATTGCGTTGTCTTATTTAAAGTTCATATTATCTAATTATCTTATTTTAAGAGAAAAAAAATACTCATTCCATTGGCAAACTATCTCATTTACCTGCTCAAATTAAGGGTAAATATACTTAATTTAAGGAACTTTTTACTTATTTCTAGATTGTTTTTCCAGTGTGACCTTTTGGTGAACTCAAGCAATCTGCACTCAATGCAGTCGAGCAGCTTCTAGCCAATCAAATGAGCTAATTTGGTCATGTGACACAACAGTTGGGTATAGCTGAATGAAGCTGAATGAGTTTTTCCTGTTAAATCAATATGATTACAAAACGTAACCAAAAGGTCCTAACATTTGCAGCTGAATTTTTTGCAGCTGAATTTTCACAAGATAAAAATTCAGTGTAATGAAAATCAATTTTGTAAAAAAAATGAAGTTTTAAAAATTCAGTATACAAAATAAGGCAGATTTCTGAGACTGTTTTTCTTCCATATGGATAGGTCTTTAATTTCATAACTGTAAGTCAATTAAAGGTAAAGATTTGTGTTGGTTTCTTGTTGTCAACTAAAACATACATATGACATCAGATGTTTCATCTCTTAAAATACAAGTTTAGAAGTAAAGTTGCAGTTTTTTTTAAAATATAAGCACAAATCGCATATTTTGAATTTGTGAATTTGTAAACACTGATGAAGCTGTAACACTCATTACCAGCTGGGGGCGATAATGCACCTAATTAATGTTCATTAACTGGCTTAAAACATTGAGAGGTTGAAAATAGCTGCATTGTCATTAAAAACAACATGTCAGCAAAGATTAATTGATTAACTTTGAAGAGAAGGTTTTGTTTCTTCTCCTTCGTCTTTGTTCTTTGGTGATTAGTGAACAACCTTCAGCTGCATTACTGCCAATATGTAGTAAGGAGTTTAACATGATTTCTACTTCTAGATTTGTGATTTTTACTTAATTTTTTATTCCAAGATTCCATTCTGTGTAATCTTTTTTATATATATAGCCATGTGGAAAAATTGCAGCTGCTGGAACATCTCTGAATAATGTTCTGTATACCTTTATGGTAACTGCACTTTTTCAGTAAATGAACCTCGTATTTTATAGGTTCAAAGAGATACAAAGTCTCGTTTTTATTGATTCCACTGGTAGTCTGTTTGATCAAATAGAGGCCTGCCTCTAATTCTGGCCTCCTTCCAATAATGGCCAGGACCAAGAAGTACCCGAGTGAAATAAAGGCCCCGTCCTATATTAGAGGATTTAAGGTATATAAATACCAATGTAAACACCCTGTGCAATAACCATGTATAATAATCCTACTATATTAAAAAAAAAAATAAAAAGCTATATTTAGACGCATTGCATAAACTGTATCTATCCCAGGCACATTGTTGTTCTTGAGTATTTGAGATAATGTAACAAGTCAATTTATCCACTGTGGGATCAATAAAGGCAACTAAATTAATCAGTCAATGAATCAATCATAAATTAGAGATTTATATCTCTATATTTGTAATTTGCACTTGTGGGTTTGCAAAGTTGCAACTTGAATCATCACTTCTAAACTTGTATTCTTAGATAAAACATGATTCAACATGCATGTGCACATGCAAGCTTGTCCTTCCACTCAACTTTCAGATTATATATGTTTAAAATGAAATCACTTTAAAAAGGCGTTTTTCTTTTGAGCAATAATCCTCTGTGGTTTTCCCTCATTGTGGAGGATTTCAACGACTGTTTGCTGCCTGTTGAGTCAACACTCTTCCTCGTGATTGCGTAACATTTTTATTGGGCTTATTTATGTCTACTTGTCTGAGAATTTAGTTTTTTCAGCTCTAAGGATAACAAACAGGACAAAATACTCTCATTATATCAGCCTGGTTTTAATCAATGTGTTATACAAATATTCAATGTTTTGAACTGAATAAGTTAAAATAACCTTTTAAAATACATTTTATGTCTCCTGTTTGTTGAATAATTAACATACAAGAGGCATAATATTTACCCTTTGGTGGCGCAGTAAGAGCATCTTTGATTTGTGTGAGGTAGAGAACGATGGACAGCTTGTCAATCTGACCACTTGGAGACATGACGGGAGGGATGCCCAGCTCCTGCTGCACCACACTGAACGCCAGCTGGTGGTTGTGGACACTGTTTGACTCATCCAAGGAAGACATGTCACTTAGAGGGAAGGAGAAAAAAAAAACATGTTTGGCGTTAACGTCATAAAATCATTAGACAATTAAAACAACAACCTAAACTTTTATACAAGATAAACACATTTTTTGAACAGGAAAACACCCAAACACCGACTATATGCAGCAGCTGTTCACTGAACCATACCATACCAACTTTATTTATGAAGCATTTTATGCACCGGACAGGACCAAAGTGCTGTACACAATCATAAAATACAATAAAATTATAAAATAGAAAAAAACGAGTGTAAAATACATATGAGTATACAAAGAGAATAAAATAAAGTAAAACCTCTCAAATTGTGCCAAAGGCCAAGGAAAAGAGATGAGTCTTAAAGGAATAGTACACCCAAAACATGATTAGCCTTCATTTTCTACTCACCCCCATGCTGAACAACACTCTGGAGTACTTTTTTGATATCTCAAATGCATCTGGAGATCTGGGAGGCTTCTTGCTGTCTGCTGACATTCAAATAATGGAGGTCTATGGCGCCCGAGGCAGAAAGGTCCATAAAAGTCCACAAAAAACGTGTCAATATTCCTCCATACTGCTCGTCCAATGTATTCCAAGTGTCCTGAGTGGGTAGCGTCCAGAATTTACTCGAAACAAAGTCATTTATAATGTTTTTAGAGCATAAACAGTAGTGTATAGGATTTCCTAAAAGCGAGTTCACGACGCTACGGAAACCGCGGCAGACCAAACCACTTTCATCTGGTTTGGTCTGCCGCGGTTTCCGTAGGCTCATTCTTGATTCTAAATGAGTTCGTTTCGAGTAAATTCTGGACGCTACCCACTCAGGACACTTGGAATACATTGGACGAGCAGTATGGAGGAATATTGACACGTTTTTTGTGGACTTTTCTGCCTCGGGCACCATAGACCTCCATTATTTGAATGTCAGCAGACAGCAAGAAGCCTCCCAGATCTCCAGATGCATTTGAGATATCAAAAAAGTACTCCAGAGTGTTGTTCAGCATGGGGGTGAGTAGAAAATGAAGGCTAATCATGTTTTGGGTGTACTATTCCTTTAAGTGGAAAAAGCTGGACTTTATAACGGCTCTGATGTTTGCTTCCATTTTAAGACCAGCATCCATCTTAACCCCTAAGTTAGTAATAACCGGCTTAACGTACTGAGCCAAGGGGCCAAGACTAGTCACGGAATCAGCAGTGGATGTGACCGTCCATTTGATGATAAAACATCATTTTTTTATTTCCAGAAATTCCCCTTAACCAAAGATTTCACTCACATCAGATGAGGTCTGAAGTGGTGGATCAGAGCACACAGAGCGAGGCCGGACTTCCAGGACTGGCTGAAGTCTTTCACGTTCACATTCTTGTGACCTCTGGTATTGTTCTGGCACCATCTCAACAACTCGTTAAAACCACTCATGGAATCTGGAAAAGCAAACACATGAACAAGCAGCTCTTAGTCACTTTCAGTGGTTGTGCAAGATCGAGATCAGTTCCCAGTGAGACGGACACGCTCAGTCAACATCGCATTGTTTTCTGCAAAACATTTTCAGGTCCGACTGATCTAAAAGGGGAACTGGTTATCATAACAATCATTGTGCTAGTTGGCCAACAATAAGCACAATGATTGTATAAACTAGTGTGTAGGAAGGAAAAAAAAAAGAAAAAGACAAACCTTGACGCCTGTGAACCTGACTGTCGTTCAGTTTTATGGTGGCTAAGTGGCCTTTATCCACGTCATACAGGTGGTGCACCTGGATCAGAAGTTGGGAAAAGTTAGAGTTGGACAATAATTTAATATCAGCAGACATCAGAAAATAATTTCATTAAATAACCTAACTGGTAAACACTGGCAGAATCAAGTTACTCTCATCTAGGTAAACTGACAGGAGCTAGCATGTGGACTCAACATTAACGTGACGTCATTTAGCTTTGAGTGGCTACAAGGTTTCACTCGCAGATCAGTCTGGAGACTCTCCGTTAAAGAAAATTTGGAGCCGTTCACCAAACGAACGTCCAATCAGCGTTGGCTTTGAGGCGGGTTGAGGTGTGACGCAACGAGAAGCGCGACAGTTCAGTCTAAAGAACATGGCGGATTCAGCCGATGAAACTAGCGTTAGCGTGGCTATCGATCAAGTTTTATTGGAATTACAGAGTATTTCTTCACTGAAAGAAGAGCAAAACACTGCTCTGGAGGCTTTTCTCAGAGGAAAAGATGTTTTTGCTCTTCTCCCGACTGGTTTCGGCAAGAGTTTGATCTATCAATTGGCTCCTCTTCGTCGTCGCTCTGTTAGTACGTCATATGCTTCGTTGATCTGATTGGTTTATTTGGCCCGTCTATCACCAACATAGGCCAATCAGCTAACCAGTATTTTCGCCCCTTCCCAAAATTACTTCAACGGAAGGTTTCCAGATGGATATGCGGAGCAAATCCATCTGGCGGAGTCAGGTTATACATGTTAGCAGAATACATCTACATTTACACTTTTACCCTGCGGGGCCGTTTTGTTCTAAAAGGGAAGCAAACTAACCTGGTGAGCCTGGAGGGCAGACAGGTTGACTCTCTGGTACCGTGTTTTTGGGTTGATGGTGTACTGGGAGTACTTCTTGCAGGTGTTTTCAGGTGTGGTCTGGGAGAGCAGCTGGTACATACTTTCTCTGGATTATTAAACAAAATAAGCAAAAATAATTTAGCTTAAAACAAAGATCCAATGTGTAATGTGCACTCAGAGAAAAACCTTTCCGTTTTATCACTCGTCTCTGCACGATCTGCACCTGAAATGCGATCCTACGCTACTTTTTTGCAGCAGTGTAACCGGGAAAATGTAAAAAACATCAAAATTGTCTCACAAAAGTCTTGAAACATTTTTTTAAAGATGTGTATTAGCATTCTTTAAAGAGAGCCAGATGAACATCCGGGTTGCCCTCGATTTTATTTTGTAAATAAGATCTAAATTGCGTTTTTCCCTCCCCAAAAATAGTAAGCATACTAAACTATAATGTATAAAAGGTTAATAATGTGTTCTCTGAGAAAATAAATGCATGTGAATCCTTTCTGTTTTATCAGTTGTTCGACGATCTGTTCCGGAAATGTGATTCTACGCTACTTCCGGGAGCTAACTTTTTCGGCTTTGGATTTAAACATAAATCTAGTCTTTTTGAGTTTTATGTTTCCCTTTCATGTTAACATTATGGTATATAGTGCGTAATCTAAAGAAATAACAACTTAAACGCAGATAAACATGGTTTAATCATATTTTGTGATGACGTCAGAGAAGCTGTCTAATGGAGAAAATGTAAAAACCATCAAAATTGTCTCAGAAAAGTCATAAAATTTTTTTAAAGATGTGTATTAGTATTCTTTAGTGAATTAGGGAGAAAAATAATATTAGTGCAATAATTACGTTATTTATGTCCATAAATAACGATTTCCTTTCTGATGATTCACCTCCTTCTCCCTTTCTGTTTAACCCCCCTAAAGGAGCTATTGCTGCATCTAACATCATGTACTCAGTTTCTTATAACAAAGATTATACTACAGGTTCAGCTTATGTGTTTTTCTGAGCTTCTCCTCTTTGTTTGACATAGAAAGTACTTGTTTGTGTTTTTTGTGCTCAGTCACACTGAGCCAGGTTCTGTTGGTTCTTTCTGCTTCCGTTTTGCACTGATCACATGGTTACTTATTAGGAGGGATTGCTGTAAAGCTAACAACCCAAAGCAATCAATTCTCCACTGTCACTACCTGATTGCTTAAGCCCCTTCCACACCTTGATGATTAAGACCAAAAATCTGGCAAAAATGCTGGCATAGGTTGGATAAGCTATGAATACGCTGAAGTACTCTGGCAGACGTCGACGTTCGGCAAGCAAGCTCAACATTTCCTACCACTTACTGCCCTGACTGTCCCGTTTGGTATTGCTCTGCTTTTAGTTTAATAAATTCCCTTTTTAAAGAATCTCTGGCTAAATTCAGGGTCCGCTGCTGTGATTCATCACAATTATTTTATATTTCTTTGTACAAGTTTTGCCATAGATTTGTGTATTTTATTTATTTATATGTTTCAGTTAAATGGACTCAGGGAAAATATAGATAAGAGTCATGAGAGAGAATACTACTTAAGATTATTTTTTTCTTATTTTGCTATTTGAAAGCAGTGATCGGTAGGATCATAGAGCAGCACAGTAATGCATTTTTAGTTTATAATGCTTGCACTTTTATTTATGTATTTATCTTAATAAGTTTATTAATGTAATCACTTGCACCTTAATCCTTATTTATCTTGATATACTGTAGGGATGCACGATATAATTGGCCCCCTATCGGTATCGGCCTTAAAACTGAATATCGGACATCGGCCACCCCACCGATATTTAAAACCGATATTTGATCAGCTTCTGAGTTTCTAAAGTCTAAAAAATAAATAAATAAATACTACTACTTCTTCCTCAACAACTTATTGTTTACAGACTTAAAAACTTCTAAAGACGAGGGAAAAAATATTGATACATTAAAATATCCCAATATCTTCATATGCTGATATATTGCCATTTAAAAACACCATATCAATCTCTTTTACTTATGAAATATTGCTATATGTCATCAAAATTTTGCCATATTTTTATATGTTGATATATTGACACGGTATCGATCTATTTTACTAACAAAATCTCACAAGAATTTGCAAAATATCACGAGAGTTTGTAACAGAACGATGAAATTTCACGAGATTTTGAAAGTAAAATAGATCGATACCGCGTTTTTAAAAATCATGCATATGAAAATATATTTGAGTATATTATTTTTCAAAGTGTCAGAAATGGATAACAAAACTGCTATATTCAATATTTTAATTTTTTTTTGTCCAGCTTTAACATCGGTATCGATATCGGTTATCGGCTTCATGAGTTTTAAAATATCGGCATATCGGATATCGGCCAAAATCCCAATATCGTGCATCACTAATATACTGTATATATATTGTTTGTTCTTAATGCACCTTTTTCCTCCTTGTTTGCACCTTCTTCTTTAATTACTATGCCAGTATGTGACCAGTGAATTTCTCCGCTGTGAGATCAATAAAGCTCATCTAATCTAATAAAAGTTTACTAATAATATTGATATTAATATTTTGTCTAAAAAAAATTGCGTTAGGTCTTGGCTCAATAGGCTATGTTAATTTCAATATGTTTTAATAAACATTTAATCAGTCCGGTCCAAGGCTTGTTTTTCTGGCCCTCGGCGTATTTTACTTTGACATCCCTGATCTAGGTTAATACCACGATCAAAGACATCTTTTTATGCAGGTCGGGCGCCTCCAGGCACATTGCTGCCCCCCTCAGGACACTGGCTTGTGACGTTTCATGGGCATTACGCTGCCGTGTGTTATCTATAAGTTGGGCTGTTGTTGGACATAAGTTCTGGACTCGTTATGAATACTCTATGTATTCGCCCAAAATTGAAAGAAAACAGAAAGTTCAGCGTATGCCAGCGTTTTAGGAGATTCTGGGACGTCAGGCAGACGCTGGATAAATCATCAAGGTGTGACAGGGCCCTTAGGAGAAGCTGCTTCTCTAGAGGAATAGAAACATTTTAATCATTTAAGTAAAAAGCTGAGTTTCTTCAACGCCATTTAAATTAACGGGATTTAATCAAAAATCAAGGAAAGCAGTTCAATGTATGTCACACATTCTGAAAAATAACACAAATATTATGTTAAGCATCTTCAAACTGTATTTAATTACGTTGTACTTTAATGTACTGTAGCTCAACATATTTTTTTTTTTTTATCTTTATATGAAGATTAATCAAAAGCTTTTGCTTGTTTTGTAAAATATAAACTGTCAGCCAGGGAAGAGGAAGCAGCAAGAAGAGCTGCAGTAGATTTATTGTAAAATAAGGTCAACATGATTAAAAAAGTTAAAATATGAAAATCAGTTGTGTTAGTATATATATTTTTTACGCTTTTAAATGAGATCAGATTCACCTACCTCTCTGCAAGGACCTTCAAGGGTTGGACCCCCATACCCCAGCTCCTCACCGTCCACGCCGTGTCAAAGACAGCGAAGAATCCTCGGGCTATCCCAGTTCCCAGAGGCCAAAATGGCTGAAAACAGAAAAAAAAAATGGAAATTATGAGTGATTAGGGCTGGGTACCGAACTTCGGTTCTTTTATGGTACCGACCGAAATGCTTCGGTTCTACAGGGTATTGAAACATGCCTCGTCTTTCGGTACCAAGTTTCGGTGATTGGCTGTAACACTTAACGTGATTGCGTCATCCAGGAAAAATACACAGGTGGTCCCGCCTACAGCCACGGTTCATGTGTATCTTTTGTGAACTGGTTGCAGCGTCATGGAACCCCTTTAAAATGCCCCCCAGGTCAAAAGTGTGGCTTCACTTTATTAAGACTGATGCTAATAGTGCGCAATGCAATACATCGTGCACGGAAACAATTTAAGAGCAGAAAGTTGCTCGGTGTTTGAATGCAAGAAGAGCGGACCGCAGTCGGCGCGACCATCGTCCTCTCAGCAGCCCGCGGGCAGAGCAAAGCCAGAGCGGAGTGAATCATGCTGCTTTCAAACTGGACGCAGCAGGAGCAGCAAAATTGCGTCTGCTGCTTCCTTTTTTGCTGCTTGTACCAGTTTCTGACGCGCAGCTGAAGCAGCTTTGCTATCCTTTATTTGCCTTGCAGCTATATTTGCTGTGATCAGTGGGAATAAAGTAGTTTTATTATGTTTTTAAGTGGGAAAATCCACCTCAAAACTTAATCAGTGCAGTCAGTTCATCCTGCCTTCCAATATTTCTGTCAGAGCCGCTCAGACCCCCCCATACCAGCGGTGCGCTGTCAGTAGGATCCCATTCAACGGGCTTGTTTGTCAGACATGGTAATTTTTCTAAAGGAAAACTGCTAAGTGAATATTAGACACTGAAATTTGTTTTTTTTTTTTTTATGTAAGAGGAAAAATGTAAATGGGAAAATCAGAGCTTAAAATAAAACTCAAGATTTGTACTTTTTTATGTTGTGTAATTTTCTTTTTCTTTGAATTGATATTATAAAACTGGTATCGAAAAAAGTATCGTTCACGAACCGGTATCGAAGTGAAGGTATCGGTATTGGTACCGGAACCGAAAATTTTTTAACAATACCCAGCCCTATGAGTGATATATACAGTGATTGGAGTAACGGCGTTGAAAGTAGTGGCGTTACTAACGCTGCTACCTTTTTAGTAACGAGTAATCAAAATTATTACTCTTACTGTAACTATAACGCAGTTACAATTGCCGACACCCCGTTACTGCGCGTTACTCAGGCCGCACAATGAACCTTTTTTCATGATAGGACTCATGCGTGCGTCATGAGAGAGGGGAGGATGGAGAGTGAGGAGGACTCCAGCAGCAAAACAGCGCTTTCCAGATGGAAATACCGGTGTTACGTCGAGCTGCGTTTCCCCATCAGATACGGTTTCCCCTGCATCTCCGCACAGCGCAGGCGGCATGATTCACTGCGCAAGAGACAGGAAACGCGCATGCTCGCTAAAGGCGCGTAACAGCCGCCCTGTGCTCGCGCCACAGGAGAACTATGGAGAGCGTGAATGATCAAATGATAGCCTATATGGGGGGGGGATGGATGGATGGATGGAGCTACATGTTTTAGTATCTATAACAACCCAAACACAGGATTTCAGAATTAGACATCCCCAATTATTAATCTCATACACTCGCAAAAGTAACGTAATAGTTACTTTTAATACTAACTAGTTACTTTTATTGTGGAGTAACTCAGTTACTAACTCAGTTACTTTTTGGGAGAAGTAACTAGTAACTATAACTAATTACTTTTTCAAAATAAGGTGCCCAACACTGGATATATATATATATTTTTAATACATATTTTTTTCTACTTTATTAAAGGAAATATATCTGACCTTTTTTTATTTCATGCTTTTTAAATAATTTGTTTTAGTAAAAGAACCAAACGACAATTGTGAAATTGAGTTAGTCCAGTTACTGAATGTTATCGGCGCCACCATTTTTGTTTGCATAATTCCCGCCTTGAGAGCTGTAGTATCTTGGAAAACTGATAAGAGGAAAGGAACCGCGCTAGTGTGATGTGTAAATGGTCCTGTTTGGCTGTGACTCCATCCTGGAGAGAAATATCAGCTGTGCTGCTGCCATCAACTCGGCTTGTTTTTTAGTCATGAAAAAAAAAAAAAAATTGTAACAGAATTAATGGGTAAGAAATTGTTGGGACAGGGCTTACAATTCATCCTTTTCAGGAACAAGTATGGTTCTTTTAAACATGCTGCATTTTTCACACAACTCCTCTTTTCTTTATGAGTTTTTCTGCTCATTTGTCATCAGATAAAGAGCGCTGTGCTCTCTGACACGGATTTTGCCAAGTCACACTGAAAATCTGAGAGCAGTTTCTATTGTTATGTAAGCCTCATAAAAGTAAACACACAAAGGGATGGAGGAGAACAATACAGGAGCCCTGCAGGCATGTTATCCGACTGGTTCCCAAGAATGGCTCTTAAGCACGGTCCATTACCTCAACCAGGCAGTCACCAACCAGAGCTATAAGGAGCTTCTTGCCCCTCCTTTCCCGGACCAGCGATGCGTTCTCGGCGCGCTGCATGCAGGTGAAGTCAAACATGGCCACATCAGGCTGACCGGCCTGATTGAGAGCAAACTGCAGATCGGGCAGCTTCCCACCGGTGGAGAAGCACGCAGCATCATGAGCATACAGACACAAGGCCACATGATCTACGTTTGCAGGCGCCAGAAGCTGTGCTGCATCAATGTAGTCCTGAAGACAGAAAGACAAAGATAGAATCTGGATGTTCATAACATGGAGAGTAGCATTCTTTAAACTTGGTTTACTGTATCTGTTCTGGGGCGTGGTGCAGTTAGGTCTGATTAAAGCTACTCTTCACACAGAAGTCACATTTATTCGATTTCGATTCGAGTCTTTTCTCTTGAGGCGTGAGCCAAGAAGAAAGTTTTTCACGATAACAGATGGGTTTCCCCTCACCTGTTTAATCACTCCGCGTCTCAGCAGGCTCTTCTTCTTGGCTGTCATGACAAAGTAATGCGTGTCGTCTTTGTAGTACACAATATTCTCTAAATCAATATCTGGAACAGAGAATGCAGAGAGCAAGAAAAACGTGTTTAGAGGAACTAAATGCCGGAGAAGAAGCAGAGAATCAGGAAGATTTACAGTTTTTCCAATTTTACTGGATTGTTTATTTACACTAGTGCACTGGTTTGACTAGTTCTAGACAGGAGAGCTTGTAGCAGCGTGTACTGAGAATTTAAAGTCGATTTGTTGGCTGTGATCTAAGGAGGAAAAGAACTATAAAATGTCACAGGTTTAAAACTATGAGCTGGTCTAATCCCCCGTCATCTCTAGCTTATGGGTACAAACTGTGACAGATAGTCATGATTAAGCATCCCAAAAAAGGTTGAAAAACAATCCACTGGACTTTGTTTCCAAGTTAAAAGAAGTTTCACTTCGCATCCAGGAAGCTTTTTCAATTCAAATGTCAGAAATAGCATAGAGTTCAAGGTTTTACACAACAGCCCAACAAAGCCTTGTTTTTGCAAAGCTTTGTTCCAAAAACAAGGCTATGTTGGGAGAACAATATCAGCTGTGCTGCTGCCATCAACACCTTTGTTTATAGATGCTGGTGATCGGCCTTTTTTTCAGTGTGGTCCTGTTTCTCTGACCGTGACTGAGTGGATGTTCTCTCTTCATCCTGTGACATGGGAGCTCGTCTGCCTGGCTGTGTGTTTCCTGGACGGGGACGCCTTTTACAGCTGCTTTTTGTGTCTCTGCTTCTGTCTCCTTGAACCCCAGTCGGCCTCAGCAGATGGCCGCTCACACTGAGCCTGGTTCTGCTGGAGGTTTCTTCCTGTTAAAAGGGAGTTTTTCCTCTCCACTGTCGCTACAAGCATGCTTAGCGCGAGGGATTGCTGAAGAGTCAATGAGTCGATGCAATCAACTGGTTTTCCTTAGAGAACTCTGAATCAATCTGACTGGTGAACTGGAAAGTGCCATGAGATGACATGATGTGAATTGGAGCTTTAAAAAATAAACTGAACTGAATTGAATTATCTGCATTTTTCCATATATTCTAAGGCTGCAACTAACGATTATTTTGCAAATCGATTAATCTGTTAAATATGTTTTCGATTAATTAATAATCAGATAGAAAAAGGTTCCTTAAAGAAAATGTTTTTATGAAATTAAAACCAGGTGAAACTAAAACTTTTCCCTTGAGGAAAAAAGTTTTTTTTAAACAATCTTGGTATAATTCCTGCTCTAAGTGTGTCGCTCTGTCAGCTAAAGGCACGTTTTTCAGTCTCTATACTCTAACGATTAATCCATTAAATTAGTTGGCGACAGAGATGGCAAAAGTACTCACTTTCCGTACTTGAGTAAAAGTACAGATACTTGTGTTAAAAAATACTCTGGTAAAAGTGGAAGTACTGATTAAACTTCTTTACTCAAGTAAAAGTAACAAAGTACAGGCTTGTAAATTTACTTAAAGTATAAAAGTAAAAGTAGAAACCACTTTTTTCATGCCGTTGCCTACATTTTAAATGGATGTCTGCCAATAGGACTAGATCTCCGTTGTGTTCATTTTCAATCATCTCGTCGTCCATGCTACTATGCTAACGCCACCGCCACCAAGCTGCAATGATTTGCCGCCAATGAATACCGCCGAATCTGTCGATTCATCTTGTAGTGGTGCGTCAAATGCAACGTAGATTCCCATCCAATTAGATTGAATTTGGTATTGATGACGTGAAAAAAAATAACGGTAACTCCATTGAAATGATTCAAAACTAAAGTAACGAGCCAATTTTTTTAAATGTAAGGTGTAGAAAGTACAGATATTTGTGTAAAAATGTAAGGAGTAGAAGTAAAAAGTCGCCATAAAAATAAGTAGTAAAGTAATATAAAAATATCAGAAAAATCTACCTGAGTACAGGAACAAAGTATTTGTACTTCGTTACTTCCCATCTCTGGTTGGTGATTATTTCAATCATCGATTAATCATGAATAATCTCAATTGTTTCAGCAATAATGCATTCACATCACTCATTAAGAAAGTATTTTGGTGAAAACGTGCATTAAATCCCAATAATTAATCGAATCGATTACTAAACAAGTTGTTTGTTAGAGCCCTCCTTCTAGTCTGAGCTTTATTACCGTGTCTTGTGGTGCAGCTGTTATTCACGGTAACTTTGTTTATCTTTTGTTATCAAGTATTTTTGTGCTACTAGGCTTTAAAGAGGCTTCTCTGTCCAGGATGACGCTCCCTAAATAAAATGGCTGTTATAGTCAGACAACTTGAATACACTGCAGTCAAACAGGATGACGTATTTGATTTCTGATCGGTACCCGTCTCATTGAGCAGGTCTTGGAAGAACTTCTGGTTATAGATTCGAGCCACTCCGCTGATCTCCGGCACTTGGGCCTCAGCCGCTGTGTTTCCGTTGATAAAATTGGCTGTGATGCCGATAGCCAGCTTCCCTCTCATCTCTTTGTGCTTAAAACCTGTCAAACAGGAAGGAGAATAAATGGTTTTAAAAAGAGAACGGTTTTTCTTTTAAGGTGGCGGTCAACAACAAATAGAGCGTCCTGTTTAAACTGGTTCCTGTTTGTTTTTCTTCCTCACCATCAGGGACGAACCTGCCTCCCCCTGCAGAGATAAAAACATCAAACTGGAAGGATGCAGCAGGATGAGACTGAGGCTGTAGTTTGGCCATCCAACCTAAAGAGAAACATCAGACATGAACCATTTATTTTAGTTCACCAGACTTTCAATTACAGCTCACTATTTAACTCAAAGTTCCTTAGGCCCCATCCACACGAAGTCAAAACGAACACGAAACGCTAATATTTTCCAGAACGTTTGTCGTAAAGACGGAGACGTAAAATAAATGTGATCGTCCACACGAATGCATGAAAACACTGCAAAATGTATGCCAGGCCTGTAAGTGGCGCTGTGGTGCCAAAGCAAAAATATGCAACGAAATGTTGGGCATGGGCAGTAATATTTATACATAGTTGCCCTGCGGGTCCATTTTCGTGGTTCAGTCAAATTCAGGTGCTGAACTATGTCGTGGATATTGCTCTGTTCTTCCTGGAGATATTCCAGAAGAAGAAGATTCTGTTGTAAGCCCGACAGCAGGATGAGTAGCATGAGCAGCAACCATTCAACACAGTACGGCGCCATTGTTGTTGTGATACTGTGTCGCGCATGCGTGTTTAGAGGCGACGCTATGACGCATGCGTGTAAAAAAAAAAAAAATGCGGTTAGAGCTCAAAGATGGAAACGCGAAAACAGCGTTTCAGAATCTTCCCACTCTGAAGGCTTAATAAAAAAAAAGATCGTTTACAGACCCCGAAACGCCGGCTTCGTAGGGTTTGACTTCGTGTGGACGGGGCCTTATTTTCTGTATATAATGCAGAAAACGCTGCTAAATGAGCTACCTTTATCCCCAGAGGGCTCAATCAGGCCTTTGTACTCCACTCCGGTGTGAACCTCCACCCCCAGGAGGAGACATACTTTCAGCAAGATCAACTGAAGCTGACGAATGCCTGAAACAAAACAAATGTTAGCAGCAGAAGAAGAGAAAAGACCGCTTTCATCATTTCTATACATCAAAAAGGGAGAAACTTATGATTAAACACATATTTTTTATCTTCAAAGACACATTTTTATGATTTTCAAAATAAAAAAAATCTTTAAA
Organism: Cyprinodon tularosa; assembly: GCF_016077235.1. NCBI lineage: Eukaryota > Metazoa > Chordata > Actinopteri > Cyprinodontiformes > Cyprinodontidae > Cyprinodon > Cyprinodon tularosa. Next base: position 1,253,016 of record NW_024039773.1, on the reverse strand, counting down.
GACAAAATTATATCTATGAACTATGGAGCTAAACTGGTGTCATAAATTCCATTAAAAAATATTTTTTTAATGAATTAAAGTATATAAAACTGAAGGATAATTTTAAACCAGGAAAAAAGATAAAACTAAATGACTATATTCAAGATTAAATTTAAATAAAAACAAAAAAGTGATTATTTTTTAAATAAAATAATTTTGTTTGTACAAAAAAAAGAGGAAAAACCTAATTTGAAACTGAAAAATAACTATTAACAATTTTTTTTTTTTTTATTAAACACAAAAATTCTTTGTTTCAAAAATGATTTTGATCCAATGAATGATCTTCATGGCCAAAAATATTTAGACCTAGATTCTGTTCATAAACAGAACGGAAAATAAATCTCAGTTTGAAATTGTTTTTGCAGTTATTAAAAAGCTTTCACACAGAGTTTATGGCTGTACTTTCATCCCATAAAGAGGTAAAACGTGGTCCATCGTTTAGGGGACCTTTGCAATGGGATAGAGCGTCATATCATTCATCGCTATTTTTATTTTGTGATTGAAGCTTTCATGTCAGAGTTTCCTTCGTTCTGAACCTTTTATGGGTTAATGGCTCTACCACAAAAAAAAAAATCCTTGATAACATTTCTAATATCAAAGGTCAAAAGAAAAGTCAACATTAGGATAGAGATTATTGATAAAAATTAAGACATGCAGCAAGTAATATGATGCTAAACCTGATTTACGACACTCTTTGTAAATTGGTTCCTGTTATCGGGTAAGATAACTGTAAAAAAAAAAAAAAAAACTGTTTTGGATGTCTGAATCTGTAAATCAATAAACGAGACTAAATTTAAGGTCTAAATGTGCTCCTAGATATCAGGTCATCCATATAGCTGACATCAAAAGTGACACGGTACTAGTTCATCAGTAGGGCTAGCCGCGGTTCAGTTCTGGCTCGGTTCTGAGGTAACAAAGAGCGCATTGCAGACCGCGTCATCTCCTTACAGTCAGCCTCCGTAACCATGACACTTCAGATATTCATAAACATACTAGCTTCCCTACCGAGCCACACGATATCCAGTGATGATTCTGCTTAGCAGTGCAATGAACCTCAACGTCTGTCGTTTCCTGCGTCTGTAAGCCCTAGGGGTGTGGGAAAAAAATTGCTTTGGCGATGTATCGTGATTTTTGGCTGCCCGATATAATATCGAACTTTCAGTTCCTAGTATCGATTTTTTTTAAACAAAAAATATTTCATCTAAAACAATGAGGGAAATTGGGCCACCTCTACACTGGCAGATAGTGCTGCTGAGCCCTTTTGCTGTTTGGCACAACGGCGTTTCTGTAGTTGAGGCAGTCACAGCGGAAGATGGGACTAATTCAAACCCCAAACATCATGGATACCAAAAAAAAGTTAATTGTCGACATCTTCTGATGAACATATACAGCTCCTGCTTTTTTATTTATAAATTTCCTTTGACAGCAGGGAAAAATATTGCAATATATAGTGATCAGAGATGGGAAATAACGAAGTACAAATACTTCGTTACTGTACTCAAGTAGATTTTTCTGATATTTTTACTTTACTTTACTACTTATTTTCATGGCGACTTTTTACTTCTACTCCTTACATTTTTACACAAATATCTGTACTTTCTACTCCTTACATTTAAAAAAATTGGCTCGTTACTTTAGTTTTGAATCATTTCAATGGAGTTACCGTTATTATTTTTCACGTCATCAATACCAAATTCAATCTAATTGGATGGGAATCTACGTTGCTTTTGACGCACCGCTACAAGATGAATCGACAGATTCGGCGGTATTCATTGGCGGCAAATCATTGCAGCTTGGTGGCGGTGGCGTTAGCATAGTAGCATGGACGACGAGATGATTGAAAATGAACAGAACGGAGATCTAGTCCTATTGGCAGACATCCATTTAAAATGTAGGCAACGGCATGAAAAAAGTGGTTTCTACTTTTACTTTTATACTTTAAGTAAATTTACAAGCCTGTACTTTGTTACTTTTACTTGAGTAAAGAAGTTTAATCAGTACTTCCACTTTTACCAGAGTATTTTTTAACACAAGTATCTGTACTTTTACTCAAGTACGGAAAGTGAGTACTTTTGCCATCTCTGATAGTGATCTAGCAATATGGTGATAATATCGTATCGCGACCAAGTATTGTGACACGTATCATTTTGCAACACCCATGCCAATACTAACCCCTAGTAAGCCCTTAGACTATCGTCTGTCGTATCCACTTCCCAAAGGCTGCCTTTTTCGCCTGACTCTCCACAAACAACGAAATATCACAATAACAAAAAATAACTTCCTGAATGTTACAGGCGCCGCCATGTTAATTTGCTTGTTTCTCTCCAGAGAGCAGTAGTACCGTAGATCGTCACTAGGAGGCGAGGAACCGTTTTAGCATGGTGTGTAAACTGATCCACAGTTCGGTTTTCAGAGGGTAGTGTAAATGGGACTGTAAAGTAGGGCTGGGCGATAATTCAATAACGATATATATCGATCAATACACGTGTGGCGCAATAGAAAAAAAGAGAGTCGATAAAAGTTTGATAAAGAAACGCAGTTTTCCTTCCTTCTCATTGTAGCCTAGCATGTAGGTTTATGCTAGTCACTACTTCCTCCCAACCAATCGCAATCGCGGACCCAGGCACGCCGTCACAAAGCGCCGCCCTCTCAAACCACAACACAGAGCACATGAAGATGTCGCAGCAAGGAGAGGCGGAGGAAATTGTTCCAAAGAAGGGTTTTTGTAGTTCGGCAGTTTGGCAGTATTTCGGTCATGGCAAGTCGGACAAAAAACAAACCACAGTCATCTGGAAAATGTGTAGGGAACCAGTGAAAACCAGTCTGATAACACAACCAACTTTTTTCTTTTTTTTTTTATCATCTCAGCCGCTCACACCCGCAGGAGTACGAGCTGTGTAATCCCCGGCGCGGCTCTCCTCCGAGGAATCTTCGGGAATTTCGGGAAAATATTTATATATATATATATATATATATATATATATATATATATATATATATATATATATATATATATATATATATATATATATATATATATATATATATATATATATATATTCAGTTCTGGGAAGTTTCTCACGTAGTTCTAACAATTGAGAGAAAAATGCTGAGGGGCCGAAACTTCAAAGTAATAACTCAGGTTAAAGTAGGAAACTAAGCTGAACCATAACGAGGTGCCAGCAGCTCCTCTAGAAGAATAGGGGAGAGAAAAAATACCCCATAGAAATGCTAGGCTAAAGGGTGAGTTGATTTGGGTTTTTGTTCTTGTTGAGTGGAGTTTCCATGGTAGTCAGTCCTACAATCTTTTAATTACCACAAGCTGGTGGTGTACTATTCCCACCCAAATAGGGTATTCTATTTATTTATTTGTTATATTTATTTTGGTCACTTTTCTGGTCACTTTAGTTTATTCTTTGTCAGTATTTAATAACATAACTCAGGTCTCTTAAGTTATTTTTTTTAAAACAATTCTGTTATGGTTAAAAAAGTTGGTTAAATAGATATTTAATTGGAAGTCTGTGTTTGTGTTCTTTACCAAAATTAAAGCATTTAGCAATATCATAAAAAGTCCAGGCAGAGCTGCACATAAAATATGGTTTCAAATCTTTTCAATAATTATCGATATCGATCAATATGCATTTTTTTTATCGATAAGCTTTTTTTCTATATCGTCCAGCCCTACTATAAATGATTTTTTTTGTGTTCAGCTTAGATGTAAAAGTTGCTTACTGATGTGATCCAAGGTGCCAGAGCAGAATTTGCCGTAAAACTTTTTAGCTCCGAGCTCTCGGAGGTCAATGATGGTGTAAGGCCAGAGGTGGAGAACATTGTTCCTGCTGAAATCCTCCCTCTTCTCCAACAACACCACCTGGGCCCCCAGCAGGGACAGTTCGATGGCCGTTCTCAGCCCACATGGTCCGGCACCCAACACCAGGCACTAAGCAAAGTAAAAAAAACAAGTTATACTTTCACATTACAGGTTAAAGTGACAAGAACAGAAAAAGCAATAAGGCAAAATACAGATCTGCATTTGGAACTGAACAGAACTCTGAGAAAGACTATAGATTCTGGAAAAATATTGAAATATTTCATTAGAAAATATTGGATTTGATTAAAAAAAAGAAAAAAATATGCATCATGAATTCCCAAATTGGGCAAATATAAAAATTTGTCACTACATGTAAAGCTCTCTGTGGTGGACAATAAGTGACAGCTCCTACTGGTGAGGGTTTGCAGATATAAACATCTAGAGACAAAATATGGTTTGGCCTGTAAATGTCAATATGATCAACAGTTTGTGAAGATCTATAGAGTGAAATCTGTTCCATTATTGTTGCAAGAAAACACACCCTAGGACATTGACATTTTTAAAAAGATGCCATCCAAATATGAAACTATTCAAAATTTACTCTCTAAAAATAAAATTCTTTCTTAGATTTGATTATTTAAATAATTATTTTTTAAGTAGTAAACAATTTTTTTTTCTCAAACCTTATTTTTTTAACCTCTCCAAACGCTTACCAATATAGACATGTTAGACATCGTTGGAAAGCTTAGATTCTCCACAATTCCACCACCAGTTCATTTTATGGACCCAGCAAGCACCTAATTTTTTCAAATATTTTCCTCTTATTTTGAAGTTTGGATTCTCATTTTGTTTTATTTCAAATCCTAAGACTGAAAAAATAAATAAATAAAGGCACAGAGGCTTATTTTAGCTTGAAAAGCAGCAGCTTCACAATTTTTTTTTATAGATTTTTATGTTATTGTAGGTTTATAAATCTTACATTTTGTTATACACATTGATTGTGAGAAAAAAAGTGAGTAATACTTGGTTCATAAATGTTTTGAGGCCAGTGTTATTTAAAAATAGGATTACTAAAGAAAATAACAAGATTTATTGCTTTCATGTGTAGTGTTTCCGTTTTCTGAAACTTTTATGGGTTTATTGTTCTACCGGAAAAAAATCCTTGATAACATTTCTAATATCAAAGGTCTCAAGAGAATTGTTATGGGGTAAAAGATAGTACAAGTGAAATCACAAATGTACAAGTAGGAATCTCGAAACCCCTGATGAAGGCGTTTCGAGATTCCATACCAGCAGGTGGCGGTAATGCACCAGAAAAAATATTCCTCATCCACCATTAAAGAAGGAAAAGGAAGACTAAAAACAAACCATTGACAATGTTATGCTTTACATTAGGACCGAGAGATACGGCGTTAAAATCTTATCACGATAGTTTGTGATGCAATCATGATAATGGTATAATTGGCGATAAAAACCCTCTTGGTTAATTCTTTAAAGTCATTCTTAAGTAATCCTCATTAAGTAACATCCCAAAGCGACTGCAGTTAATCATATTATTCGGATTCTGAAGTTCTGCTTTGAACGTTTACCTCTGTAGTATTACCCCATAGCATTAACCCTAGAACCTTCTGACAGTTAATCTCGCTACACTATATATATAATATTCGAATTTGCCAATACCCAAAAGGAAAAATGAACCAAAGTAGAAAAATAGAAAAATGTGTGAAATTTTTTTTTTAAGTTCAAACATGTTTAAGATGTTTTTTATCATCACTAGCTGTAGTGTATTGTGTGTATATATATATATATATATATATATATATATATATACACACACACATACATACACACATATGCAAGTATACTTTTAATTTATAAGAAATATAAATAACTGTAATACCTTGTTATTGGCACAGGCTTTTCCCTGTTGGTAATCTTCCTGTGAGGCTCTTGTGTCCAACTTGGTCCACAAAGCTTTGGCCTTCCAGTAGTTCAGCCTCTCCTTTAGCTTGGTGTAGAAACTCCTGTAATCTTTGGGATCGAGCTGCAGCTGCCTACAGAGCTCTGTGAAGTGCTGCTTCACTTCCTGACAGGTCTTAGCTTGGACGAAGAGGTCAAAAGTGGCATGAGAGCGATTCAAAGCATCCTTCCCTGCCATGGCTGAAGATGAGGAGATCCGAATCGGTCAGTGAGATATATGTTCAACTGTGGAAGGAAATGACATCATTAATGCCTGCCTCCAGGAAGAACAATCCCACATTTACTGTAAGTAGAAGGAGGTAGCAAAGTCCATGTCTTTGGTGTCTGCAACTTTAAAGCAAATCTAGTCATTAGGATTTTTTACCTGCTGTGTAATGAAGGGAAGTACTTCTGCATGGTCCCTTAATTATGGTCCAAACGTTTAAACCCTAAGGGCTTAAAGCAACCTGGTTCTCTGAGTCATTAAAAACTTCCCCTCAGTGGGTTTAAGGTTGGTCACGCATCTTTTTTTATGACTGCTTTAGTAATGATCAACCTGCCTACGTCTTCTGACATTTTCACACGCCAGTGTATGAGGGGGGGGTTGCTAGTTTAAAGATAACTTTTTTCCCCCGGTATTTTTTGAAAGGTTTCAGTTTGACATGTATGATCAGAACTGATTGTGTAAATATATTGGTTCATATTCCCATCAGACATGCGCCAAGCAGGCTTTTACTGTGAGGTGACGAGATTTCTGAAATCCAATCTGGGGACATCTCTATGGAGGACCAACTCTGCCATATTTAAAAATAAATACACAAATAAATAAATGCTCAATAAATAAACAAGCATACAATTAATTGCCACAATCAACAGATAAATGTAAGTAGAAATTAAATTATAAATGTATATAACTCTTTTAATTAGCTTCTTTATTTATTCGCCTTTTTAATATTTACCTTATTTATTTTTTTGTCCTTTATATTCTTCAACTTTATTTTTTAATTACTTATATTTTTAAGTATTTATTTATGTGCATGTTATATTTTTGTCTGTTTTATTCTTCCTTAGTATTTTTTCACCCTAGTTATTTCTTCGCCACTATTTATTTCTTCCTGCCCTTTTTACATTTCTGCCTAATTATGCAAATGAGGAGGGGGCGTGTCCTAGAGTCAACTTCTGCTCATTGGTTGGTTAGCATTTTATTGCATCGGTCGAATCTAGAGGAGGAGAGGAGAGTCTGAAGTCATTAGTGTGCGAGTAGGGACTCAAACTTTGCCAAACTTACAGAAATGTAAAAAGGGCAGGCAGAAATAAATAGCGGCGAAGATATAACTAGGGTAAATGTTTTATTTAGATTACAAAAATAAATTGTAACAAAAATAATCCTTTTTATGATGTTTTAAAAAAATAAGACCTACGAAAGACTCATTTAAGAGATTTTAATACCAATTAAGGCCTTAGTTTTATTTTGAAGAATTCAATGCCTTTTAAGACTTTTTAAGGACCCTGGGAACCCTGGTAAATGCAGATCCAGATCTCCAAGTAGAATCCATCTCTTCATCCATCTGCTGTAACTGTTAAAGAAGTTCAAACCCCATCAACACCTCCTTTCTCTGCAAATCTCACAATTCTAAACTTCCACCATAAAACGGGCGAATCTGATCGAAGCACAGAGTTGACGTCAATGCGGGGATGTTGGCTTATTTGGTTCTGGCCTGTACGTTTGTCACGCCACGAAATTGACATCCAGACCAGCCACTGGTTCACGGCCCAAGAACATGAATAGAGGCAGATGGAAGACAGCAGTTTAGCCGACAGTTGGGTTTACTTCTCCAAGAATTACAAAGCAGGCAGTTTCTCTATTAAAAATGAGCCAGAGCCATGGAAGTAAATGCAGTGTAGGGCCCTATAATTTTCGCGATCACGGAATCGTGAAATTGGCAAATTAACGCGGGATCTAGTGTAAACGCGGAATTTCTACATTTGACATGAAGTTCTGTTTTTGTGTGGGAGAAGAACGTACGTCGGGGTGAAATGCACAACGGGGGACGCAAATCTGGGCGACACAACCCCTCCTGCTCCGTCATTTCCGCTCAGCCTCCCCCCATCAAAACATTGAAAAAATGGCAAAGCGGCTCTCCACAGCTCCGCTTTCGGCGAAAAAGTTGAGAAACACTTGCTTACATACTTGCTGTATTTTGCCTTGTTTTTTATGCACTTTAATGTACTGTATGGAAAATATGATTCTTTATGAAATACTTTATAATTCTGAAATTGAGAGGTCCTTTTTTTTTTTTTACTTAAAAAAGCTAATGGAGCACTTATATTTATACCCATTGGTTCATAACCATTAATATTTTGTTCGTACTTAGAGTGCAGTGTTATGTTGCATCATGCAGTAAAAGTACTGACTAAATGTGTTTTTTTCCCATTTTATTTGTGTAAATTTGAATCATTAACATTAAAAGCACATTGTTTTTAAGACTGAATTAACAGTAAAGGGTAAAAAACGGCATTCGCAAAAATTAAAAACGGAAAAAACGGAATTTGCAAAATTTAAAACGGAAAAAACGGAATTTGGGAAAAATAAAACGGATTTTATAGGGCCCTAGCTGTGTTCCGGGCTGCACGGAGAAGGGGGAAAATCTTCACAGTCTAGCCAAGGATCTGAAGATTCGACAGGCATGGATTATTTTTCTCTACCAGAAGATCCCTGCAAAGTTTGATGCTCAGCTGTTTATTTGCTTGAAACATTTTATCAAAGACAGCTTTCAAAATCTTGGAGAGTTCAAAGCAGGTTTTGCTGTTCCGACCGTATGGCCATTGCAACCACAAGCTGGAAGCATGATTCTGCTGCTAAGCTGTTGATAGCAACGCTAGCATATCTATGGTGACCAGTTTTAGGTTTCTGAAAAGGAGGACACTATTTTTCGCTGTGCCGCGGCTGGACCGGACCGGGCATTTTCTAATCGAACCATCAGTTCTGGGGTTGAAATTCTTTTTTTTTTTTTAGGTGTGAAAAGTAGGACATGTCCAGGAAAAAGAGGACGTCTGGTCAACCTATCATATCAACAATCTGATGTTTCAGTGAGTGAGTACTTGTTGCTATGATGCGTCTTTGCTCAGCAGCTTTGCTCGTTGTAAACCAACCAATCAGAGCACAGCTCATCTAAATATTCATGATCATACCATAAAAGGAAGAAAACCTGTCGTTTCTTTCTAGGGCTTTTAACCAGGCTGCATTAGGGCTCATAGAACAGGAAATATGCCATTTTCAGCCCAACCAATGTTACACACCCTATTCAGAGACCTTAAGGACCAAATACCGTATAGAATCATTCTATCACCCCTTTAACTCCTGGCCAGGGTCATGAGAGGGAGGAGTCTGACCACATTGCTTAATGTTCCCAACCACAACTAATATTTTTCCCCCTCTATCTCCATTTCTATCCTTCTCGAGGTATATGTCCCTCTGTGGCGTAGTGGTAACACCGGTGTAAAAAAAAACAAGTCTGCAATGTCATGGTGGCCCCTGAATGAGGAAGCAGCTGAAAGTAATCACCATTATCATCTTTAAAGCTACAGTTGACTTTGTTCTTTTTCCGGGTAGATCATCAAAATAAGCTCCTAATTGTAAATTATCCTGGTGATATATCAACATAAGGCCGTCCTACGTTCTCATCCCCATTTTCACTTACCTGACATGGTGAGTCTGACATAGTGGAAAAATTGCAAATCTTCTTTTGGGAAAGTAAGTTTGTATGAACGATGCAAACAGCAACTTTTAAACAGAAAGTGCACGAGGAGATATGGGCTCCTGCACGCTCTCACACGTCTTTAATAAGCATTCCCTCTTGGGAGCAGGTACAGGGTTGTACATGTGCATTTTCTTTCCCCCTTTTTTTTTTTGTTTTTAAAGGAATAGTACACCCAAAACATGATTAGCCTTCATTTTCTACTCACCCCCATGCTGAACAACACTCTGGAGTACTTTTTTGATATCTCAAATGCATCTGGAGATCTGGGAGGCTTCTTGCTGTCTGCTGACATTCAAATAATGGAGGTCTATGGCGCCCGAGGCAGAAAGGTCCATAAAAGTCCACAAAAAACGTGTCAATATTCCTCCATACTGCTCGTCCAATGTATTCCAAGTGTCCTGAGTGGGTAGCATCCAGAATTTACTCGAAACGAAGTCATTTAGAATGTTTTTAGAGCATAAACAGTAGTGTATAGGATTTCCTAAAAGCGCGTTCACAACGCTACGGAAGCCGGCAGACCAAACCAGATGAAAGTGCGCATTCAGTGTCTGCTCTACCGATAATGCAAGCGTAGAAGAAGAAATGTGCTGTTTACCTGTGCAAAGAAAGAAACAACGAAAGAAAAATGTCTGAGGACTTCAGTGTTGAGGAAGAGCATGAGTTCTTTGCCGAGCTGAATGCGCACTTTCATCTGGTTTGGTCTGCCGCGGTTTCCGTAGACTCGTGAACGTGCTTTGAGGAAATCCTATACACTACTGTTTATGCTCTAAAAACATTCTAAATGACTTCGTTTCGAGTAAATTCTGGATGCTACCCACTCAGGACACTTGGAATACATTGGACGAGCAGTATGGAGGAATATTGACACGTTTTTTGTGGACGTTTATGGACCTTTCTGCCTCGGGCGCCATAGACCTCCATTATTTGAATGTCAGCAGACAGCAAGAAGCCTCCCAGATCTCCAGATGCATTTGAGATATCAAAGAAGTACTCCAGAGTGTTGTTCAGCATGGGGGTGAGTAGAAAATGAAGGCTAATCATGTTTTGGGTGTAATATTCCTTTAAGTAGAGAGGGTGGGTCTTTTCAAAAATTCGCAAAAATCAAAGTGCATCACTAAAACGGTGCAGAAAAAAACAGAAACCGAATAAAAAAGAGAAAGAATGAAACGCTGGATGATGGGGTTGTAAGAGAATAATAAACTTTTGATTTACGGTCTAACAATGTTTTATCAGAAAAAAAAAATTGTTTCATCACATAAATTGATAACGGCCTAACAGTTTATCATTCTTAGGCAGATCCTTGCTTGCTTGTGGTTCAAACTGTTGTGCGCTGAAAAAACGGGGTCAGGGTACTGTCGGTCAATGATTGGTTAGGAGGCGGAGTCACTAGTCACAACTAGTGAAAAAAGGGGCAAACTCCAGGGGTGAAAAATTAAATAAAAGAAGTGTAATTTTTCTAAATACTTATTAGTTTTTTTTAAGTATCAAACAGTCATTTTTAATTTAACAGGAAAATTACAACATATTTAAGCCAACCTGTTCAACTAGTCGAGGATCCCTTTGATAAGCACCAAAACATGTTTTAAAACCAAAAAGCTTTTCTTAAATTTTAGCAAAAAGGTACAACTGCAATGAGAAGTTTGCACATTTTTACCAGGGTGTCAATAAAGCATCCTAATTTAGTTGAACGTGTTATTCTTTCATAGCTGTTGGTGGACTGTGGGAGGAAGCCTGAGCACCCTGAAGCAAACGCAAATAGAAACGCCACAACCCAGTTTTAAACTCACATCTTTGAAGTCAGGAAACACGGCTAACCGCTTAGATCCTGTGTCATCGCCTTACAGAGGAAGACCTCTGATAAGCTGTTCGGGGTCCAGAGAGATTTTCAATAAACTTCTGTAAATGTTTAAAATACTTAAGAACCTGAAACAGGGTTTATACAGGAATGAGTGACTCTAATTGAATGATTTTTAATGCGTTTAGAAAATACTTTTAATGCCATCAACAAGAACCCATGGCTCTGTATATTATATATATATATATATATATATATATATATATATATATATATATATATATATATACTAGGGATGGAACGGTTTATGAAAACCGTCCGAACCGTTCAGTTCGGTTCGCGTGTGTTTCGTTCTGTTCATGCGCTGCTCCTTTTTCTCATAGGCGAAGCGTTTACACTCCAGAGCAGAAGGTGGCGGTACTGCGACCAAAGCCAACCACCAGTAGTAAACAAGAAGAAGAAGAAGCGAAGCAGCGTAGCCGGGTGTAGCAGAAAAAAATCAGTTGTTGTGGAGAATTGTGTGGGTATGGCGAGTGGGAAAGAACAGGAGTTGGAAGACGCGCCAGCAGCACTTCATAGGTCTGCTGTATGGGACCGCTTTGCATTTAGAGTTACCTACGATGACGGCGGAAATAAAGTTGTGGATAAAAGTGCAACAGTGTGCAAGCATTGTGCAACACGTTTTGTTTATGCTAACAGCAACATGACCAACATGTCAGGCTAACCCCGAAATCCCACATACTCCGTCAGCGCTCCGCCCCGCTGCGCTCCAGACCGCCTGCTCAAAGCAAAGCCTACAGCCTCCACTGTGGCTCCCGTTCATTAATTTTTATGGGATTTCGGTGTGACAATCAACATATACCGAACCGAAAACAGTGAACACAAAACCGTGAACCGAACCGAACCGTGGATTTTGTGAACCGTTCCACCCCTAATTTTGTGATATATTAATATCGTGATTATATTGTATCGCGACCCAAGTCAACATTAGGGATGCACGATATTGGGATTTTGGCCGATATCCGATATTTTAAAACTCATGTAGCCGATAACCGATATCGATACTGATGTTAAAGCTGGACAAAAATAAGTAGTCATTGAAAATACACTTTGAAAAATAATATACTCAAATATATTTTCATATGCTGATATCAAATTGATTTTTAAAAACGCGGTATCGATCTATTTTACTTTCAAAATCTCGGGAAATTTCATTGTTCTGTAACAAACTCTCGTGATATTTTGCAAATTCTTGTGAGATTTTGTTAATAAAATAGATCGATACCGCGTCAATATATCAACATATAAAAATATGGAAAAATGTTGTGAATTTTCGGGGGATTTCGTAGCATAACGATGACATATAGCAATATTTCATTAGTAAAAGAGATTGATATGGTGTTTTTAAATGGCAATATATCAGCATATGAAGATATTGGGATATTTTAATGGATCAATATTTTTTCCCTCGTCTTTAGAAGTTTTTAAGTCTGTGAAAAAGAAGTTTTTGAGGAAGAAGAAGTAGTATTTTTTTTTTTTTAGACTTTAGAAACTCAGAAGCTGATCAAATATCGGGTTAAATATCGGTGGGGTGGCCGATATCCGATATTCAGTTTTAAGGCCGATACAGGCCGATAACGATAGGGGGCCGATTATATCGTGCATCCCTATAAAACATGGCAACATACTTTCTTATCTTTACTGTGGACAGGCTGCAGCCATGTCCAAAATTCCTCGTTTTCCAGCCACTTTTGTTGAAACTTGCATTTTCCCCCCATTCTCTAGTTTTCCTCAGCCTCGAACTTCTTTTCTGAACACACGGCTTTACGATCAACCAGCAGCACTTTTGCGCAAACACGCGGAACTAGTTATATCTGATATATCTGACAAAATAGTTTTTAATAACTATTTTTGTTTTGTTTTATATAAAGCATTTGAAATGCTACAATAATCAGATTTAATTCATTTTAATGGCAATTAAGGCCTTAATTTAAAAAAATAATAATCATTTAATGACTTCTAGCAATATCTGGTACTTAAAACCAAGACATACTATTACAGGAAAGCTGCTAAATTCACATCAAGAAAGTAATAGTAATAGTTAAGAACACCAAGCCCCTGTCTGTCATATGGACACAGAAAATGCAGCACATGAAAACAACACTCTTAATAAAACAAAACTTATAATTAGTTGACTCACATTTCCTGTACAAACCCCAAATTACCACTTCCTTATGAAAATCTTCTAGTCAGGGCAGCTGTTCTGCTGCGGTCCTGCTGCTGAGACGCTGACCGTGAAGAGAGGCGACCCCGACACCAGCGAGAACGGGAAGGAACGTTCAGGGAAGCTAACAACCAATGATAACCTTCCCCACGCATTAATCATCGTCTGTAGATATTTCCTTGCATCATGACTAAAAGCATGTTTAAAAAAAGGACGTTTGTTCCTGTTTCTCATATTTTAGACTAGACCAGTGTTTAAAAGTGTTTAAGGTGCGGTAAAACTAACAGCTTTGTTGCTATTTCTTTCCCTTTTGTCAGCCTTTGTGGACAAAAAAAGAAGCTGCAGAAGCAGCAAACTGAAAACAAAACGACTTTAAAGAATTTCAAAGGGCAACTGTGTGAGAAAAACAATAAAGTCCTACTGGTTTGGTAAAAATTTGGACAGTACTGAGAAGATATAACACATGAGTATCATAACCTACATTCTGCAGCCACCTTTGACCTTAAAATATTAAAGTTTTATCTCAAAGTCGCAGGTTACATCTCAAATATCTATAAATGGAAGCCAGCTTACTTAATCAAACAATGGGTGGTGCGTTAAACACATGACAAGGTGTCAAAAACTAAAAATAACACCTGTAATCCCAAGGCGGCTGTTCTATTTATACTCGATCTGTCGCTCGTTGATGACACAAGATTTCAAAGATATGCAGATGCAAAAAAAAAAAAACGGAAAAACCACCAACAGCAGATCTCCTTTTGTAACCCGGTAGCAATAAATGCAGAGCTGCTGACAGGCTGACACATTCTCATGAAACCTATCACCATCATCTTAGTTGTGTTTAAGGAAGAAACACGTTTTGGCAGGAAGAATGTAAACATGATCGGGCAGAAATGTGAAAAATTTAACAGTCATTAGTTTGCTCAGAGTTTGTAGTCTGAGTTCTGTGATGCTTGGCTTATGAGGGAAGGTAACTTAATAAAAAAGTGCCCATAGATGTCTGAACTTGTAAATAAAATTCAACAACATAAAAAAAATTAAGACTTGCATTTGTTCATTGTTGTCAACTCATAGATGCATGCAACATCTGATTTTTATCTGCGAGAATACAAGTTACGAAAACAAGATAGAAAGATACAACCATGGAACAATACAAGCACAACTCACTAATTTAAGTGTAGAATCACGATTTTACAAGCACAAATCACAGATTTATTAAGAAAAAAAATATTTGAGTAGGAGTCCCGATTTTACAAATCAATTATCACAAATTTACAGGTACAAATCTACCCTTTTTTAAGCTGTTAAACTCCTTACCAGCTGGTGGCGGTAAAGGGCCTACATTTCTTTCTTTTATATGAGACGACCAAAAACCCAGGCCTTTTCTCAGTTCACTAGAACGTGAACACGGACTCGTGTCCTCACCAAGTATGTCCTGGACTCGCTGCATTTCACTAGCCTCGTGAGACCATCCTGATCTCGCGAGCTTTCAAGGTTTCACTCGCAGATCAGTCTGGAGACTCTCCGTTGAAGAAAATTTGGAGCCGTTCACCAAACGAACGTCCAATCAGCGTTGGCTTTGAGGCGGGTTGAGGTGTGACGCAACGAGAAGAGCGACAGTTCAGTCTAAAGGACATGGCGGCTTCAGCCGACGAAACTAGTGTTAGCGTGGCTATCGAGCAAGTTTTATCGGAATTACAGAGTATTTCTTCACTGAAAGAAGAGCAAAACACTGCTCTGGAGGCTTTTCTCAGAGGAAAAGATGTTTTTGCTCTTCTCCCGACTGGTTTCGGCAAGAGTTTGATCTATCAATTGGCTCCTCTTCATCATCGCTCTGTTAGTACGTCATATGCTTCGTTGATCTGATTGGTTTATTTGGCCCGTCTATCACCAACATAGGCCAATCAGCTAACCAGTATTTTCGCCCCTTCCCAAAATTACTTCTACGGAAGGTTTCCAGATGGATATGCGGAGCAAATCCATCTGGCGGAGTCAGGTTAGCATTTCACCTCCTGTTATTAATAGTCACTAGAAAATAATAAATTCTTGGTTTTCTTTTTTTTCCATTTAGTGGGGGAATAATACTAGTAATGGACACATTTTTCCAAATAAAACAAAAAACTCTCCATCTGAGCCAGCGGTACTTCACACAATGCTATGCCGAGAGAGGGCTGCTGCAGACGGACTAACGTTAGCCCTGGCTGCGGTTAGCATCGGAGGCCCGCTAGCTGCCACCGTCCTCTCAACATCAGAATTTTTCTTTTAATTATGCATTAAATCGGTAAATGGGCCATATAGTGACGCTTAAAAGTATAATGTTCTCGCCTCAAGGATTTTAAAACGTACTTTTATTGAACAACAGCAACAGAAAAGAGAAATTTTAACTTAATACTCTGAGCTCTGTGAGCGCTAACCTGGAAGCTGTTGCTGCCGCAGTGCATGCTGGGACAGCTGTTAGTCTCATAAACGGACAAGTCTGCTCTGATGCATGCTGGGTAAAAAGGGAGGGAAGAGAACAACATCCGGAGACTTTGGCCGTTCTCGGTCTTCTTGTTCTAGTGAAGTGGAACAGTACGAGGGCTGAGGCTGATGACGTTTCACGAGGACACAAGAACATGAACGCACAAGTACAAGCATGGAGATATGTGGTAACAATCTTTGAACTACTGAACCCGCATTGAAATCGACATTTCAGCAACGAAACAGTGTCATTGGTGGTTGGCGATCAACCTTCAGGTGTTTTACTGCCACCAACTGGTAAGGAGTGTAACAGCTTTAACCCTTTAAAGCCCAGTGTATCATATTTGATACAGGAGCTTTTAGTGTCATTAGTTTGATATATTTGTTCTTGAAAACCTTGACTTATACATTCAGACACACGTAGCATATAGAAAACGTATAAGAGATTATACGGAAATGCCTAATGTATTAAAATGTATGCAAATAAACAATCAAATGTAACTTAAACACAATGTATAATAATCAATGACAACTGTACATAAAAAATAGAATTTTCAGCCAATTATTTCATGGTCCGGGCTTTAAAGGGGATGTAGATTAGTACTTAAATGTGATAATTGTAGCTGAATTTTTGCTTTATTCCTAAAACTTTATTCCCACAGATTAAAAATCTGATTTCACATGAATGCATGTATTGACACAAGAAGCCAATGCAAAAAAGCTTAATTTAAAAAAAACTTAAATTTAGTTACTTTTTTTACTTAGACTTTTATTGACAGTTATCTTACTCCATACTTGGCACAAGTCATTGCATGCGTATTGCTTAAACACAAAACCTCACTTTGTTACAAAGAGGAACAGATGGAATCAAAAATATGATAAGAAATAAAGGAAGGAAGAAGGAAAAAAAAGTTACCAAGCTCTAAATAACTAGTTTATTCAGAGATATTTCAATTTAAGGTTTAAAAAGCTGTGTATAGAAGCTGTTGAGGTGGAGATGTGCAGTGCTGAGGCAGGCTGTGTCTTTTAAAAACACAATCCAACATTTATCCGGATACAGAAACATGCAGCTCATAGAACAAGTTAAGAAATTCACGAATTACGTAGTAAAAACAAACCTGACCCCTGGGGGGATTCAAACGAAACTACTCGAGAGAATGTTTTAACACCGTGGGAAAATTAAAAACGTTTAAAATAAACCGAATAATAAACTTTAATTGATTTACCTGGTTTTAAGCTGACCTCTGCAAAGCTATAATCCGTGTTTCATGTTTTGTCCTTTTTTTCCCCCCTTCCTTTCTTTCACCACCTCGCTCTGAGCGCAGGTAAGCATGACAGAAGAAGCTTTGAGCGCATCGCACCTCGCGCGCCCCTGCTGCACATGAAAGAAGAAGCAACTTCCGGGAATTTCTAGCACCGGGCGCGCGAGCTCTGACACGTCACAAGCGGGCGGCAAGGGAGGTGTTGAAAGAGACTGAATGCACTTTATTTTAAGGAGGAGGTTTTATTAGAAATTACAAAATATATTTCTCACCATTTCTTCTTCTGTAATCTTTTGCTACTGTTGGCCAAGTTTTATATGAACAAATGTAAAATTATTATGATTAAACCCTCATGTATCTCTTTTTTAAAGGAAGCAAAAACTTGTTTTTCCACACTGTTCTCCTCTAATAACAAAAAGACTGTTTAAACTTTATGCTCTGAATACAAAAATATTTATGTAATCCCTTTACATGCTTCTATGTGTAGCTTTATTTAAACGGCTCACCATCATGTTGAAATCTGCCATATGTTGGGGTATAAATAAGGTCCGGTCAGTCAAACTAGTATCAGGTGGGTTTAAGAGGAAATTTTCCCATCATTACATCTGCAAAGAGACGTCCTAGGGGGCCAAGCAGGTGTCAGTGAAGCAACTGTAGTCTCTGCTTACCGATAGTTACGCCATTGCCTCTTTATAATGGATTTTAACTGTATATTGAGTCAATTTCAGATTTAAATAGCAAACTTATTAAAAAAAGGATATTTATAATGAATAGAAGTTAAATCTTAAACTCTTTCTTTTGCATTTCTTTTTTTCTTTAATGTACAATGCTTTTCTTTTTTTAAATGCATTAATAAAAAAAAAGCTGAATTCTAAACAAAGTGCAACAATAAAAGAAGGAAAATGCTGCTTCCTGGTCCAACTCCTTCCTAACTGCCAGTACTATTCAGATAGCATGCAGGGCTCGATGTTAACCATTGCCCGATCGCCAGGGGCAAGTAGTTTTGATTGTTGGGAGAGTACAAATTTCATTGCATTTCCCCGGGCAAGTGCAGTGGTCACAAAAGAAATTATTTATCATTCAAAGTTACTTTAAAATCACCGACATTTGCTGAAAACGACCCACAAGCGTTGCCGGCACCATTTTTGTTGTTTTGTACACATTCTCGCGTGATTTGAAAAAGCCGGTTGATTTTCCGCCAGATGGCGTGATTTTTGTCCACCTAGCGGTAATTTTGATGTTGTTACCAAAACGCCAAACAAGCTAGAAAGCGCTATCATATGGCAGTCTTCTGTACAGTGATGCAGGTCATACATTAATAAATGTTCATTACATTTTTTTCTCTTAGACATAGAGGTGCATTTAAATGTTATAGAGCTAAACATGTTAGATTGGTGACCTGTTATGTTATTATTATTGTCTTGTTGCTGCATTTATTTTGTCAGGGAAAACTAATCCTGAGTCGGTTAAAAGGCAGGGAATTCTGAAATGATGTCAGACTGTGGAAACCCTGAATAAAATAACTATGTATAATGATTCTATAGAAAAGTCACATAATATTTATAGTATTATCTTCTATAAACATACCGTGACTCTAAAATAAAAGTTATTCATTTGGGACATTGACTTCTGTCTTGTTATTTATCTTAAGTTTTTAACCTGTCAAGTTTTTTTTTTTAGATTTTTTTAACATTACAATTTATATTTTTCCAAGCACACAGCAGTTTAAAGCAAAGTTTAGTTTGAAAAGAATGTGCAGGAAGGATTGAAAAGCATGTTAACACGGTAATGTAGGTTTGAGTTCATTATTTAAAGCATGCAGATACACACCAGGAACCTGGAAACTTAAAAAATACTGAATTACAAAAAAAATGTAAAAAACAAACATGTTTTATTGATATATATACAAAAATGAATATTAGGAACTATATTTATCAAACATTATACTGGGCAAGTAAAAATTGTTTCTGGGCAAATGAAATGTGAAAGTCACTTGCCCGAAGGGCAAGTGGTAAAAATCCTTAACGTCAACCTCTGGCCTGTATAATGGCTAATGCCTTGGCCGCAGGTAAGGGTAAGATAGGGTTAGTTAGCTCTCTTGTTTAAGGGAAGCTTGACTGCTGCAAATTGATTATTTAGATCACTTGACTTTTTCATCAACAGATTCAATCCTCTAAAGTTACATGGGTGGGTTTTTTTTGGTTTTTTTAAAGGAGCCCACGTGGTGTTTCGATATGCACAGAGTGCTGAATATTCACCAGAGCAATTGTAGAAGACTGTGTACGTTTAAATTGCACTAATTCCAGATATCTCATCAGTTGAATCTTCCTTGGTCAGAAGGAATATGTCAACTCCATCGGTGCAGCTCAGAAGGTTTATTAATGGAATAGAAGCAGGTACATTGGAGATGATGGTACAGATGATGAGGTTTATATTTGTTTTTTTAGGGTTATATATATATGGATGTGTGGTTATCTGAAACAATAAAGATACATATTTATAGCCATGCAGGCAAAACGGGTGCATACAGATACGGGTAGAAATTGGCTTGTAATACCAAGGAAATCCACTGGAGGGCGCCATAACATCACACATGCATTATTGGTCAAACGTAATAAACATTTAACTGACAAACCGTCGGAAAATATGAAATGAACGGCAATGCCCTCATTTAATAATAAAATTTACTAATAAAAGTGTAACTAAGTGTGGTGTAATGCTATGTGACGTCTTTTACTTTGAAAAGCAACAGAATATAGAGCGGGGGTTTTCCGGTCCCTCACAGCAGTCTGTAATTTAAGTGTATGAGAGACAGAAGCTGCAGCTCTGTGTGAGATACATATCTATAAATAAAAGAACAACTTGACACTAAGAACTTGAGTTATTATAAGTATTGTCAGTAACCAGAGAAACTAAAGGACAATTTAACCTCCTGGGATAATAACTGACAGAAAAACACAATATCTGACCTAAAATGCATACTTACATCGTAAAAACGCACACAGGTTTCATACACACTTGGTTAAAGAAGGATTAATAGTGGATGCTATTTTGTGCCACCGAACCACCAAGAAGCATGGAAAACACAACTTGCTCAGCCACGTGAAATTAGAACTACAAAATGAACAGATGCATCATGGGTAATGTGGTACTAAACAAACAGACGGACTTTTAACAGCAATCATTTGGTATTTGTCAAACTAAAGGGGAACGCCATTTTTTTTAACATTTGGCCCTTAATTTTGCGTTATTACATCATGTTCTTCTCACCCATATTAGTTTTGAGTCATTTGAAGCTGTTCTGAAGATATTCTGTGTTGATATATCTAAGTAACGTCTTCCTATGGGCAACGACATGAAGGCACAAACTAAACTGTTCATAATTTATTCTTTATGGTACGCCAGCATTCATAAGACTGTCCCCCAGACATCCGCGGTTATATTTTTTATATTCATATTTTTTTAAGAACAAAGCGTGTGTGACGTCATCCGCGCGCCGGACAGGAGTTGCAAACCAATAAACCCTGGTTAGCATTGCGACAGGTGATAGGAGTGTCCTCTTTCTCTTGCTCTGTTTTCTGTTCAGCTCTCACCTGTTTTCAATTCCCTCATTAGCCCTCTCCCTGTCTCTGTCCCCTTTAAAAGCCCTCCCTCTTCAGTTCCTGTTTGCTGGATCCTCGTCTTACTTCTAGTCTAACCTTTGGTCAATTGTCTGTCTGCCTGCCTTCCTCGTATCTTCCTGGTCCTTAGATTTTGGTTTCCCCTTGATGTCTCCTAGATTCTGGTTCATGAGTTATTTTGTTGGATTTTTTTTACTCCAGCCTCTGTGCCTGTGAACCTTAATTAAACCACTTAAATTCATCTCAGCCAACTCGTCTCTGCATTCGGGTCCTCCATACCAACACTGCTTTCTGACAATAATGGGGCTGGAAATTACATGGTCAGATGTAATTTGAAGACATTTCGGCCATTTTTTAAACATCATTTAAAACTTTGTCAAATTATCGCTTGAGGAAAAAGTTGAGTGACTGACAGCTTGCAGTATTATGGAAAGGTGTATTTACACTGCTTGGTGCAGCTCGTATGTTGCCTCTGGTTCAGTTAATCACAGCCCTACTTGTAGATTATCTAGTTTACTAAACCAGATGTTTTCAATGTTTTTATGTAGCATATGTCAATTGTGAATGCACCATAATGCTACAGTATACCAAGAATACGAAGAATTTTACTCATTAAACTGGATTCAGTGAATTGTTTGACTTTAATTCCTCAATTTGCAAAGATTGATTTTCAAAGTCATTCTGTTTTACAGCATTCCTTGTTCAAAATGTCTAATTCCAGATATATATTCCTATAACACACATTAATGAGAATAGTTTATACTTTGGACATATAGTGATAACATAATAGAAAGGTAGGTGAATCACAAGTTATGTGAATTACAAACACATTTGTTCTTACAATGAAAATAATAAAAAAAAAGATACATTTTATCAAAAGAATTTAACTCCTAATCACAACAATTTATTTTTCTTCATATGTATATGGACCTTCATGCTGAAACACCCTTACTGGCAAAACTGCTGTTTATCTTTTATCAGCACTCTTCCTTCAATCTGGAATTCTGCAGAGTTCCAGTTGAAGACATTCCCTTCAGGAAAGTGTTTCTCTTCCATAAAGCCCTGGATATCACATGGGGAGAGGGTGTAGTCCCACATATGAACATCCGTCATCATTCCAACTAACGATTGAGTGGCGTCAAAACCACCACTGTATGAATCTTGTTCCTGTAGGAAAGGCAGAGGTATGGAATAAAAAACTTTAAAACATCATAGTATTTTACATCTTTAGAAGTTTGTGACAATTCAACAGCTACAGTAAAAGCTGAGCTTAAAAGAACAACAATCTTGAAGTTTCACTAAAGAGGATGTATTAAAAATGATATCTAATAGGTGCTAAACAGGAAAAAAACAAAATATGGCACATGCATGTTTTATATTCCTTAAGATATGTTAATATCAAAGCAAACATTTTGCTCCTAATATAAACTCCATACTCTTCCAAAAAAGGCACATATGTAATCAATAATCTTACAAGCAGTATCATTCAAAACACTCACATATTAACTACTCTCCATGCACATTTTGAACATTCTATGTATTCAGATCAGTACCATGAATCCCCCAGTATGTTACAGGCAGCACAAATGTCTGTGTGAGAAATGAGGGCCGGCTCAAGTCAACAAGTCATCTCTTTGTCATGTATTTGTTCTACCCAGCCACTGAAGCAGGTGAGTCCAATCTGCTTTTGTTGGGATCTGGAGATCTGTCTACTTTTCTCCAGCAGAGGGCGCCCTAGGTCTCCTGGAGCGGAAGCTGACTACCACACCCGCGGCTGATTTGCTCATCAGGTAGACCAGCATATAACCAGCGGCAGGACTACTCTTCAGTGCCAGAGTGTTAAGCCAGTTACGGTTAGCAAGCCTGAGCCAACCCGCCTGCCTGATTCTCTGACTCCCCAGAAAACCTGACTTTGAACCTAATCAGTTTTTGTCCTCTCTGCCTCCTAGGAAGAACCTGACTGAAACCTGGAGCTCTGGAAGAGTTAGCTACTCAACAGAAATCCTGCCTGCCTGCTCTCAGAAACAAACCTGAAGATCAAACTGTTTGAATCTGCCTGCCAGCCCTCAAGAAGAGAAGTTGGAGAAACTCTGAACACTAACAAGTCTGAAGTCAAGTCCTGTCGCTGCCTAGCCCTCTGCCGTCGCTCAGTCTCTGGACCCTTCTGGTTCCCTCCCTCTGCCGTTCAGCTAGAACCTCTGAACAGGTACAGACCTGCACATCATCTCAGATACAAGATCATTAGCTTCCTGGCTAACCCAACTGTCCTTCTCTGCAGAGAACCCTGTGTGACCAGTCCTGGATCTGATTCCAGTATCTGCCTAATAAATTTGTGCTTTTTCCAAATAAACTGTTAAACTTTTACTCTGACTCCGTGGTGTTCTGCATGTGGGTTAGAAACCTAAAACCCGACATGACAGCTTTAACCTTTGCAGATCGGACTCACCTGGTCAGAACAAATACATGACATAGAGATGACTTCATGACTCCAGATCCCCCATCTCTGGACCCACCGAGTTGCAAATATTTGCTGAGGTTGCGCTACCAAAACTGTACAACGAAACACAACAAGCACTCTGTGAAAAGTTGGACTCTGCTTTCATTTTTGCAACTACCGTAGACCTTTGGTCCAGTCGATTTCTTCAGCCGCACATGAGTTTATCTGCATTATATTGACATGAACTGGGCTCTCAACAGCTGCTGTTTACAAAACACTAACTTCCCAGAAGATCAATATTATTGAAAAATAATTATTGACTGATAAATTGCATAAATCAGCAAATTAAGCTTTTTTCTTGCACTTGGACTGAATATATGTGTAAGTGTACATTTCTTACTGATAAAAAAATCAGAACAATCATTGTTTATGTTATCTTATATTAGATTTATCTTATGAATATTTAAGTTTACATTTTTTTTTCAATATGTATTTATTCTTGGCTAAATATTTGTTTCTTTAAAATATATTTTTGAATAAAGTAAACCTATTTTAAAATACATGCATATAGTTTTTAATACTTCAATTAAAACAATTAAAATCGTAATCATCCAAAATTTACCAAAAAAAAAAAAAATTCTAGAAATTGTTTCCAAGTTTGAAACTTGGAAACAAAGTCGAGTGTATTGTTTTTATTTTTTTGGAATGACTGTGACCTGGATGACCGAGAATCTTCACCAACATATAAGCTACGAGTGCAGAGGAGCATTTACTTATGCATGTGACATATTGGGGGCCTTTTCCAAAATGCACATGGAGATTAGTTGACATGCATATGTTTTAAATAAAAATGCTCGAATAAGTATTAAGCATGTGCCCTTTTGGCAGAATTCTGACTCCATATCGATATTAGGCTCTGGAGAAGTCATCATAATTGATCTATAAGGAATACAGTGCTCAATATGTACTAGTTAAAAGCTTACCTGTCCTAAAATAATGCTTATTGGTCCATTGATATTGTTTCCAGAGGTGGTATATCTAAAGCTTGATGGATTTCCATTCAACCACATCTGTGTGAGTCCAGATGAGGAGTCCCATGTTCCACATATAGATTGCCACATGTTCAGCTTGTAGTCCTGAGATTCAGGCTGTACAAGTTCATTTTGGACCGCGAAATGAAAGAGGTCACGTTGAGCTTTTTTAAAGATCAGAAAGGCATTATCTGCAGAGGGTAGGGACATAGAGAACAGCGAGTGATCTCTTTTAAGTTCTGTGAAGGACCTGTACACATAGTAGAGATATTCATATTTACATTGTGGTTTCGCAAAAAACACCCAGGTCTCATGTCTTTGTCAAATTCACAAAAGCAATATTACCTGAAACAGACGGTGACGGCGCTTAGGTCTTGTATTGATGTTGTTAACTTTACGTATGCCGTGTTAGTTTCTTGTGGAAAGATGAACATTTTACCTGAAAGACCTTAAAAAAATAATTGTGAATTACAGTAAATCCTGATTTAAATAAACAAAATAGATAAATGCTGAACCAAAAACAAATTCAGTGAAAAAAAAGGTTTGGATCTTTTGTAGGAATTTCAATATTGAAAATAACTTTCAATATATTCAAGTTTAGTTTTAAGGTCTTATTTACATCAATGTTTTCCTTATGAAAGACATATTTCTTTAACCATCTCCTAAATATTTTTGTCAACAGTAAAATACTTTCTTTAAAATTAGTTTTTTATTAATAGTTTTAATATAGTCTGAAACGACTTTCTAAAGATAAAAATCTATTCTTTACTTTGAGGACTGGCAGCACATGCTGTCACCAACAGGAGCAAAAGCACCATCTAAAATAGAAAATAAACAAAAGAAGAAAGTCAAAGGTTAAATATATGAAATTTCCATTATTGTTAAAATAATTAAACAGATTATTTCTCTAAAAATATATTTCCTTCAACTGAGAAATAATTGTTTAATCCGATCGGTAGAGTTTTCTCTGCTTTTGCAAAGTATAACTCACCTTAGTCATTGTGTCTGTGATTGGAAATGTGAGCAAAGGCATCGTTCTCTGGCTTTTATACTCAGCTTGTTTGCAAAGTCCTGCTCCCACATTGTACCCTGGAGCATTGTACACTAGTACAAAGTTTCTTCAAGAGATAAACTAGCCTTTCACTGAGTTCAAACAACCTCTCCCACCTTAATTTCACAGCTCTTATTTCAAGTAGGACTGTAGAAATCATTTATTTTTGTCATGATCTCGGCGCTGATGGTTTGGTTTTTTCCTTTGCTCCTTGCTTTTCTGTCTAATTGGTTCTGCGGCTGATTATTGCCGATCATTTCCACCTGGTTCCTCTACTATTTAAGTTGTGTGTTTGCCTCCCATCAGCGCCGGGTTATTCTTGTGTTTTTGAGATACGTTCCCTAGCAATCTGTAGTCTGCCTGTTTCCCTGATATTGACCAGTTTCCACCCTGAGGATTTCGAGTTTTTTGCCTTGCCCCTGTCTGCTCTGTTTGTCCTGTCTGATCCTGGATTCTACCGGCTTCTGAACCTGGAACTGTCGTCTGACTTCGGCCTTGGATTTCCCCTCTGGACTCTGTTGCTGCTCGGCGTCTGCTGCGCGCTCTCTAGGAACTCTGGGGGCGTCTCCCGCCGCAACTGCGGTCAAAGCTCCGCAAACGGACTGAACTTTGAATCAGAGAGCCGCCCCGCAGCAGACGAGCAGCCCCGCGCACCTGTTTTTGTTAAATAAACGCTTTGAACTTTCCCACTGCCTGTCTCGCCTCGAATTCTGGGTCCTACATTCTGAGATCTTTACAATTTTATTAATAAATGTAACTATTATTTTTAAAACAATCAATCACCTAAAAATATATTTTTAGTAAATTAGGGTTAGGTAATAAGGCTTTGGTAGAAGTTGCTTGAGGACCCAAATAAGAAAGCAGGGATACGCTTTTGTAGATTTAATAAAAATCACAAATGCAATAGAAAAAAATTCCAAAAATAAAAATGACTGAAAACAGAAAATTTAGGAGATGTCATAGAAACACACATGGTAGCAAAGAAACCAGCAATGACGAACTGCTGAGCTGATGTACATATAGGGAACAGAACAAGGAATGGGCTAATGAGCCGATACGGAGCAGGTGTGGATAGAAGTAACTAGAAGGGAGCTAGGGGGAAGAGAGACGGGCACAAGGGGGCAACAGAGAGTTACTATAGGATCACAACACAGCTTAAAATTAAGAAAACAACTAAAATGAAACAAAATGAAAAAGAAACGATGACCAAGAATGACATAAATTAAAATGTAGATGAAAACTCAAAAAGTCCACAAAGGGCAGGATCATAACATTAACATTTATGAAGGAATAAACATTTGAAGTTTAGAACAAAAACATTAAATGCATATTTTCATTACACCCGCCAAAGAGGTTATGTTTTTAGGAGAATTTGTGTCTCTGTTTGTCTGTGTACAGGATAACATGATTTTAATTAAATTTGTTTCAGAGGTGTCCCTCGTGCCAAGGAAAAATCCAATGCATTTTGACAATGATCCACATCATAATTTGGAAACAGAATTTTTTTTTCAAGATTCTCTAACATTTACCCCATTTACACTACTGTTAGGTTCAAAAATGTAGGTTCATAAAAGAGAAACTGAGTCCATACAGAAGAGGGATTTTTTAACGGCTTCTGCAGAAGGAGAGGGCTACATTCATTATCGCTTGTGAAAAAAGTTGAGTGACTGACAGCTTGCAGTATTATGGAAAGGTGTATTTACGCTCTCCTTGGTCCCCATTCGTATGTTGCCTCTGGTTCAGGTAATCACAGCCCTGCTTGTAGATCATCTATAGTCTACTAAACCAAATGTTTTCAATGTTTCTATGTAGCATATGTCAATTGGGAATGCACCATAATGCTACAGTATACCAAGAATACAAAGAATTTTACTCATTAAACTAGATTCAGTGAATTGTTTGACTTTAATTCCTCAATTTGCAAAGATTGTTTTTCAAAGTCATTCTGTTTTACAGCATTCCTTGTTCAAAATGTCTAATTCCAGATATATATTCCTATAACACACATTAATGAGAATAGTTGATACTTTGGACATTGTTAAGGAAGAAAATATTCTAAATAGTTAACTTTGGAAAAAGGTTGGGTGTTTCTCTTCCTCTCCCAGGTGCGCTCAGCGAGCTGCGTGTGGCCCCCAAGGAAAACCAGCAAGATATGCGAACGTCACAGAATCACAGAATTTAATCCAACAAAAAACAGCTTATGAATTAACAACAAAACTGCAGAACAACAGAGACATACATTCCATTACCTGACATAGGAGGAAAGAAAGCAAAGACTACAGAGACATCTTTGGAGAGTTGCAAGGGCAAATCTGATCTGTAACTTCTATTTAGAAAGCTTTATCCTCTTGTATCTAATCCATTCAAAAAGGGCTGGCCCTCGGTCCTCCAACCAAAAGCCATCTCTGACACTGCCTAAAACTTTACCTAATTTACTGCAAACATCTGGGGTCATTTGCTTCTTTGTTTTAACAAGAAAAGGCGGAAAGCTTGTCCTGGCATCTAGAATTCTTAAAGTCATAAAACACAAGATAAGCTTCCACAGACAGCTTGTGGAATGCGGGGGCCTTTTTCCTGATTCAGTTTTCACACCATCCCTGGTTGTTTATTCTGGAAGACTTTTGACCTTCTGTAAACCAAGCAGAAATCTCTCCTGCAGGCTTAACTGTTATTCACCCCCCAGGAGATACTCATTCTATTGCCTGGTGCTCTAAATACTTACCCATTAGTAGTTTTAAATCATCAACACAGCCTTATTCAAAATTAAGAAATATGTTCAAGTGAGAGTGTTTACACATGCCATAAGATTAACTGTATTAAAGTCTAAAAAATAATCATTTTTCTTTAACAGTCCCCGTTTTGAGGTCTGAGACATACAGACCTCACAAATAAATTGATTAAGCCTTCTAATAGAGGAACCAAAAAACTATTTAGTATACTAAAAAACTAAAACATTAGCCCAATTTTATAACAGTCCCCTTTTTAAACAGCACCTCCTAGTTCCACTGCCAGGTCATGTGTCTGAAGCTGAACTCCATTATCTAAACTTATCAAATGTATCTTGCGCTGTCCAACAATTTAATACTCACCTGATGAACCACAAAATTTTAACCAGTAAAAACTAAACTAAAAATACATTTCACTTATCAAACATGAAAAATCATAAAACTCCGTTATGTCAATAGAAGAAAACACACAATAGAAATACCAGCCCAAGTATAAAATTAGAAAACCAGAGTAAGATATCTCGAAATTACTAAAAAATGCTCAGCAGACTTAAAAGACAATACTCGCCACAAAAATTACAATTTGTCAATACAAAACAATACCAACATAAAAAAATACATCATAAACACATAAAAATTACAAAAGACCTTTTTTTTTTTTTTTTTTTCACAATTCAACAATAAGAAGTTAGAGTTCGTCTCTATGCTCCTTCGATAGTCTTTCAAAAATGAATATGAATTCTTCGTCAGGAAACGATCCAAAAATACACGCAAAAAGAAAACGAATGTTCTTAAAGAGTTCGCAAAAAACGAAAACACGCAATAAAGAGAAGATAAGTTAATGATGATCTTGTAGCCTGATCCTTCACGCGTTCCTCCTCAGTTGTAAACCTCAGGTTTCCACCTGAGTGTCCGTTGCTCACTGAAAATTGGAGTATTGTGCCAATATAACAGTGAGTTTAAGGAGAGGGTGCAATCTCCTTTTCTCAATGGAAGGACACCGGAACAGGATTATTGTGCCTATCCGGGCCTTTTAAGCCTTGTAATTCAGGAAAATGAAGTGGTTTCGGCAGACTTCTGCCCGGAAATGCAGATCCTCCTCCGCGCAGTGATGTGCCTCAGACACTCCTCGACCGCAGGTTGAGACTGTACAGGTGCTGGTCATAAAATTAGAATATCATGAAAAAGTAGATTGATTTCAGTAATTCCATTTAAAAAGTGAAACTTGTATATTATATTCATACATTACATACAAACTCATATATTTCAGATGTTTATTTGGTTTAATTTTGATGATTACAAATGACAACAAATGAAAATCTCAAATTCATCATATCAGAAAATTAGAATATTGTGAAAAGGTTCAAAATTGATGGCCCCTGGTGCCACACTCTAATCAGCTAATTAACTCAAACCACCTGCAAAAGCCTTTAAATGGTCTTTCAGTCTAGTTCTATAGGCTACACAATCATGGGGAAGACTGCTGACTTGACAGTTGTCCAAAAGACGACCATCGACACCTTGCACAAGGAGGGCAAGACACAAAAGGTCATCGCTAAAGAGGCTGGCTGTTCACAGAGCTCAGTGTCCAAGCACATTAATAGAGAGGCGAAGGGAAGGAAAAGATGTGGTCGAAAAAAGTGTACAAGCAAGAGAGATAACCGCACCCTGGAGAGGATTGTGAAACAAAACCCATTCAAAAATGTGGGGGAGATTCACAAAGAGTGGACTGCAGCTGGAGTGAGTGCTTCAAGAACCACCACACACAGACGTATTAAAGACATGGGTTTCTGCTGTCGCATTCCTTGTGTCAAGCCACCCTTGAACCACAGACAGCGTCAGAAGCGTCTTGCCTGGGCTAAAGAGAAACAGGACTGGACTGCTGGTGAGTGGTCCAAAGTCATGTTCTCTGATGAAAGTAAATTTTGCATTTCCTTTGGAAATCAAGGTCCCAGAGTCTGGAGGAAAAGAAGAGAGGCACTTCATCCACGTTGCTTGAAGTCCAGTGTAAAGTTTCCACAGTCAGTGATGGTTTGGGGTGCCATGTCATCTGCTGGTGTTGGTCCATTGTGTTTTCTGAGGTCCAGGGTCAACGCAGCCACATACCAGGAAGTTTTAGAGCACTTCATGCTTCCTGCAGCTGACCAACTTTTTGGAGATGCAGATTTCATTTTCCAACAGGACTTGGCACCTGCACACAGTGCCAAAGCTACCAGTACCTGGTTGAAGGACCATGGTATCCCTGTTCTTAATTGGCCAGCAAACTCTCCTGACCTTAACCCCATAGAAAATCTATGGGGTATTGTGAAGAAGAAGATGCAATACACCAGACCCAACAATTCAGAAGAGCTAAAAGCCACTATTAGAGCAACCTGGGCTATCATAACACCTGAGCAGTGCCACAGACTGATCGACTCCATGCCACGCCGCATTGCTGCAGTAATACAGGCCAAAGGAGGCCCAACTAAATACTGAGTGCTGTACATGCTCATACTTTTCATGTTCATACTTTTCAGTTGGCCAACATTTCTATAAATCCTTTGTTTTTATTGGTCTTCAGTAATATTCTAATTTTCTGATATGATGAATTTGAGATTTTCATTTGTTGTCATTTGTAATCATCAAAATTAAACCAAATAAACATCTGAAATATATGAGTTTGTATGTAATGTATGAATATAATATACAAGTTTCACTTTTTAAATGGAATTACTGAAATCAATCTACTTTTTCATGATATTCTAATTTTATGACCAGCACCTGTAGATTCTCCTGTATGCCCTGCAGCGTGCGTTGTGGCTCCTCAGCTGCTGTGCACTGACTCCAATGGAACCACATGTCTCCTTTTCCCTTGTAGACGGACAGCATGAGATGTACTCTCCACGACTCGGTATGGTCTGGCGAAGCGAGGTTCAGACCACTTTCTTTTGATGACCATCAGGCGCACCCAGTCGATTTCCTGAACTGATCCCGAGCCTGGACGTTCCTGTGTCGTCTGGTATTTTGTAAATTCCGCTGCCAGGACCTGTAACTCATTGAAGAAATCTTTATGAGATAAATGTGCAAGCTTACCTTTCCATCCTGGAATGCGGGTAGCAGGTCCTGGAAACATCCGTCCTGTCTGGAGCTCATATGGGGAGAACCCTGTTGATTGGTTAATGATTGATCCGACACTTTATGACAGCTTCACTGTCTTCCTTTTGTATTATAAATCTGCTACTTTGGAGCTGTATTTTATCAATCCTTTGACCCTCTTTTTATATAAGGCTTACATGAGAAATAAATGTTTCCTATCATGTTAAACCCAAAACTTAACTGTATTTTAGAAGCAGTTCCATAATCGTTAATTTGTAAATCTCCAATTTAGACCAATTTAATTTCAATCATCATATTTTCTATTTTTTTTAAACCTTAAAAAATGATCAGCCTGTTTTACATGAGTCACTAAATATCAAAAATGACCTACTTTATTCCAATCATATTTTAAATCCCAAAAATTTCAATCATTTTTACCTTTGATCCATTTATTCTTTTGAAAACCTATTTATAAAATATTTAATTGAATAATGTATTACCCTTTTTATATTGTTTATCAATTATCAATGCCTTTTCAGTTTTGGAGAGAGATTCAATACAGCTAAATTTATTAAATGATGTAAATCTTTAGTTTAGACCTTCCTGGATGTCTTAGTTAAACAACTTATTTTAAAACATTTGAATAGAGATGCAACAATCCAACAGTCACCTTCCTTAGTTTAAGAACACTATTTTATGTAAATTATTTGATAGTCAATAGTATATTCAATTTATAAATTTTACTTATTTCATATCCAAATAGTTAGCTCATCTTTAATGCTGCTAATACACCGTAAAACATTTAATGTATTTTGATTTAACTTCAATAACCTCTTTTTCCGAAAAGTAAAGAGAGATCCACACTAAAAATTTGCTTATCAGATCAATTCCATTCATGTCCCCCTGTTTCTATAACAGAACAAATGTTCTGTCATAGAATACAATAAAAATCCTATACAACTCATTGAGATGAAATCCGCTATCACCACTAACTTTAGCCTCATGTAACACAGTTGGATGCAATTCAAACATGGTGTCCCAGATGCTGTTACAATCTGCACACCTCAATCAAAGAATTCTAATGTTTGATTAAATTTATGAAATCAACACAGAACTTGGTGTCATTTGCTTAGTAAGCTCTATAGACACCCAATCCACTTTAACACCTTAATTTTAAATTCCATTTAAATTTAAAATTTATTTTTACTGAATGGTAGCCTCTGTACTATGTAAATAAAATTTAGATCATCTTCCTTAGTAGATGAAGCGTAACACACAATGCAATTCAGCTATAGTTAAAAAAAATGTAATTGCAATAATTAGTCCCTGCCCATTCTTTTCAGGCAGGAAGGGAAAAAGACACATTAGCATTTTGTGAGACCAACAGAGTGAATCATGGAGGAGGAATGCAGTGCCGTAACAGTTGGTGCAAACCAACCCCCAAACTGCATTGTAAAACCTCTGACCCCAGGGGATGGGGTGTTCTTAACACTTAGAATTACACTGCAGGGCTTCAGGAAGTGAAGAAAACAGAGCGCATCAGTGCTATAACTAAAGTAAGAAGAGAAGAATGGCATCACACACTACAAAAAAAAAAAAAAAAAAAAAAAAAAAACTTATTCACCACTACCAAGTATTGTTGGCACCCATTTCGTCTCCAACCTGCAGACTGAAGGGAACCCCAGGAGTGGGCTTTGGCGCCCAGGTCACATGATCAGAGGTGAGAATCCAGGATCAAACATGAGAACACACAACAGGACCACCGCTGAGCGACTTGGCATGCCCCAATTCTTTATCTGCTGAATCAGAAGGTGTCCAGAGTAGCAGTCATTCCTGCAGTGCAGAAACATCTGGATACAGTCCCGCTTTGATGA
The DNA here is from genome assembly GCF_016077235.1 of Cyprinodon tularosa. NCBI lineage: Eukaryota > Metazoa > Chordata > Actinopteri > Cyprinodontiformes > Cyprinodontidae > Cyprinodon > Cyprinodon tularosa. Next base: position 1,219,891 of record NW_024039773.1, on the reverse strand, counting down.
ACTTTGGTCAGCCTTTCGTGGTCGACAGAGCAGGACATAGAAACCAGCAGACCAGTCATCTACTGAAACCCCCGTCTGGATTTGTCTATGATCTTTGTGGTCCCGACTCACTGCTGATTCCCAGCCATAGAAGACTCCCACAGATAACGCCTGAGTCCCTTTTGTTTTCAGCCAGGCATGAAAAGCAACACTCAAAAGAGACATCTGTTGCCAGGTCCTATGAGCAGCACTTTGCCCTCACGTGCAGCATCATCATGTACAGCAGGAGAACAGTTCGCCTTCACTGACCTTCGTAATCGCTCAACAGCGTTTGGCTTTCATACAACAGTCCAGCAGAAGATGGGCACAGTTCAGCATCATTATGTCTTTGTTCAGCAACAACAGCGGCCTGATGCGGTAATCAAGAAGATCCCTTCAAATAAATCTTCCCATGATCTCTGAGCTTAAAAGACCCTTCCCCCAAGATTGCCATCAAGTCAGAAGGAAGGAGAACTGCCAGAGAAAAAAATAATACAAAGTAATTAAAAAGCAAAACTCATATTTGCCACATTTTGTTACTTTCACTATTATAAATAAAATTTATCTTGTGATGCATCCTCCCGTGTGGCGCTAGATTTGTTGTTGTTATAGCACAAACGGCCAACTGCCCCAAATCCTGAACTGCAAAAAGAATAAACATAGAAATTTGTTAAAATAGTCCACAATCGGATGTGCCAGAATTAAGAAAATAATGACACTTACTGTTCAAAATCAATAAACGTCAATACCTCGATGACATTCACTCTGCTTGTGCCAAATATCAACTACAAATTCTAAAATCAAAACCTCACAAACTCATTAAAGAATTAGAACAAACTCTAGAATGTCCTAATACTGACACTAATAAAAGTTGTGATGGAATTGCACTTGGTCAAATAATTATAAATTGCATATTGTTCTACTAAATACCAAACATCCCTATCATTGTCCCACGCTTCAAGACAAAGTCCTATTTTAAAATTTCAGAAATTATTTACATTTTATTTAAATTTCATAGCAGTTTTAACCAAAATTTTCCTCAACAAAGAATTTACACCCAACTGTATATAATCAAAGTCAGCAGTGATGCAGAAATCTATCAACAATTTTAAATGTAAATAAACATGGCATAGATGTTATTTGAAACCGTTCAATTTGAGATGATCAAATCTAATTTAGTAGAAGCTTCTATATCACATACATCATATTTTAGCAAAGCAGGAAGGCCATATGACTCTACATTAAAGAAATCCATAATTCACTATTGTTGAATGAAAAAATCAAAATTATTTATTAACTAATTTACCATTAACCATATCCAAAAATTTACCAGGAATTAGAGTCTACTTCTGCTTCTCCCCCTGTTGATATAATAAAATTATCATTTTGAAAACAATTTGGAATCTATGTCACTGTTATATAATAATTTGCTGAAAAACCAAAATATTATAAGATGTTCCACCATTTCTCCAAATCTTCCATCTAGTATTCAAACTAGACTGAGATTATGTAAATTTCTAAGTTCCATCCGTAATATCTTATCTTTGTAACATCCCCCTGTGTTTTCTTATTTCCAAAAGAAAAACAATTTAGAGGTGGAAAAACAAAAATGGAAGAACTTTCCCCCATTATGCTAAAATTTCAACATGTCCAATCAGTTACCCATATGAAATATAAACCAAGTTTATTTAGTCAGGATTTAGGTTAGTGTGTTAGTGTTGTTAGTCAAAGTGGATAACACAATTTCCTAATAACTACATTTATCTGCTTTAAGCCAAGGCTGAATTCTCGTTTCATATTAAGTTCACTGCACAAGCAGATGATTCAGCTTTAACCAGATTGTGACACCAAAATATGTAATCGTCTTTACCTTAAAATTGTCCGTAAAGCAGTAATAAAAACATATTTATGAAACAAAACCTTTACTGTCCCTAAATAGTTTAAAATAAGAAAAATATCACACAGCTACACACTAATCTGAGGTCATATTTACATAGAGCTTCCTAAAACCCATCAAAGGCCATCTGCCTACACATTCACTCCCATTCACACTCAAGCAGACTCATCAACACCCCATTGTAAGAAAGATGCAGAATGTTACCCCAGATTTCAAACCAAAATTCGTCCTATGAAAGTCTTAAACACAATTATTATAACACCATGGTTGAAAAAAAAAAATCATCCAATAGGTCCAATATTGTTCAGTTTTGAGTGAACCTTTTGTAAAAACTCCATATTATACACACAACCGTATTTCATGATAGCCCACTGTTATTAAATGGCTACCTAGACCCCCTGTAGGAAAACCCAAAAACCGCTCACGTGGTCATGTAATATGCGAAATGGGCTGCACACGAAGATCGTCCTACAAGAAACAAAGTCATTCATTAGTGTTTCAACATGTCCTACATTAACAGTGTATAAAACACTGTTAAGCAGAAAAACATCCATATGTTCTCATTTTTGTTCTCCTGTTCCAATCAGTGAGGGTGTTCCCTCCTGTGTCAGGAAACCTAGAAATTGAAGTGATTGTCAATGTTACAGTATTATAAAAAACAATTGGATCATTCCAGTGCTCCAGCCTGGAACTGATGCAACACATTTCACCCGCTGAGAAAGTAAAAACATCTGTAAATCTGTTATTTTGTACTTTTCTTCTCAACACAAAACACAATTCTAAGAGTAATTCACATCAAAATCCAAGAATCCTGAAAAAGTCAGCTGGACATCAGTGCTAACAGAACTGAAGCACTCCCAAAATGCAAATAAGGGGGGTCAATCAGTCCCCCTGCTGTGAAACACAACTTGTAACCCAAATGGAGACACCTCTGTCCCACAGAAGCACATTTTAACAGAAAGTTAGTAATACAACATCCAGCAAAAACATTTGACAATATTTCATAAAACAATCTTGAAACACAAATCACTTCCGCACAATCTCAGCACAATTCAGACACAGACAGACGAATAAACAGCAGCGCGTGGTGGAACATAGGCTACAGTATAACGGGGGGAGACAGACACAGCAATAGATCAACCCGCAGCCAAGCACGCACACAAACACAAAGAAACATACAAAACACAGAAACTTAGACAACGTCGTAGTTCAGTCAAGAAAAGACAGAAAAGAAAAGAAAATGTCAGGTGCTGGCGAAAAGAATGTATCACGCATCTTTTAATTTTCCAATTTCAATTTTAAAAATCCCTTTTATTCTCATTTCAACTTCTCAGTCCAACACTTCAGAGCTGGGTCAAGCTCGAGGCGAAAATAAGCCTCAATTTAGTTTATTCGATCAATCAATCCGCCCAGTGACAAAAGGTTTTTTTTTTTTTTTCTTTTTCAGCTGGGGAGAGCGATTGAACCCGTACTAAATCAAATAATCTATTTTAGTCCTTTATACTATAAGCAACCCGCTTAAGGGTGCCAAAGAAAGGTGATCCAACCTGCTATTAGTCCTTTATTTTCCACGAGTGATACAACTCGGTCCAATTAACCTGCTATTAGTCCTTTTCCATGAGTGATACAACTCGATCCAATTAACCCAAATAATTATAAGTCCACTGGAGATGAGTCGAAATCTCCGGCTGATACAAGCCAAAACTAACCAATACACAAATTTCCAAAATACTTTTTTTAGAGGCCCAGGCATTGCTCCTCAGGGTAAAAAGAATATACATTTTTTAAAACCCAGCTTAAGTCAGAGTTAACGTAAAGGCTCTGTTTGAACTAGCCACAGTTCCCTGTAATGTGTATTTATTCAAATCCTTAAACAACCGACTCTTTTAGAAGGGATTCTATCTACCTCTGCAGCATCTGAATTCTGTGAGGCCGCACACAGCAAATCAGCCCCGGTCCGACCACACGGCGCTTCAGACAACTAAAAAATAATCAAATACTGTCTTACCACACCGAAGCGTCGGGCCGAAACGGATCAATCTGGACCAAACAGCCGCCCGCCGAGATTCCAGAACCGGCACGAGCCCCCAATTGTTAAGGAAGAAAATATTCTAAATAGTTAACTTTGGAAAAAGGTTGGGTGTTTCTCTTCCTCTCCCAGGTGCGCTCAGCGAGCTGCGTGTGGCCCCCAAGGAAAACCAGCAAGATATGCGAACGTCACAGAATCACAGAATTTAATCCAACAAAAAACAGCTTATGAATTAACAACAAAACTGCAGAACAACAGAGACATACATTCCATTACCTGACATAGGAGGAAAGAAAGCAAAGACTACAGAGACATCTTTGGAGAGTTGCAAGGGCAAATCTGATCTGTAACTTCTATTTAGAAAGCTTTATCCTCTTGTATCTAATCCATTCAAAAAGGGCTGGCCCTCGGTCCTCCAACCAAAAGCCATCTCTGACACTGCCTAAAACTTTACCTAATTTACTGCAAACATCTGGGGTCATTTGCTTCTTTGTTTTAACAAGAAAAGGCGGAAAGCTTGTCCTGGCATCTAGAATTCTTAAAGTCATAAAACACAAGATAAGCTTCCACAGACAGCTTGTGGAATGCGGGGGCCTTTTTCCTGATTCAGTTTTCACACCATCCCTGGTTGTTTATTCTGGAAGACTTTTGACCTTCTGTAAACCAAGCAGAAATCTCTCCTGCAGGCTTAACTGTTATTCACCCCCCAGGAGATACTCATTCTATTGCCTGGTGCTCTAAATATTTACCCATTAGTAGTTTTAAATCATCAACACAGCCTTATTCAAAATTAAGAAATATGTTCAAGTGAGAGTGTTTACACATGCCATAAGATTAACTGTATTAAAGTCTAAAAAATAATCATTTTTCTTTAACAACATATAGTGATAACAAACATAATGGAAAGGTAGGTGAATCACAAGTTATGTGAATTACAAACACATTTGTCCTTACAATGAAAATAATTTAAAAAAGAGAAATTTTATCAAAAGAATTTAACTCCTAATCACAACAATTTATTTTTCTTCATATGTATATGGACCTTCATGCTGAAACACCCTTACTGGCAAAACTTCAGTTTATCTTTTATCAGCACTCTTCCTGCAAACTGGAATTCTGCGGAGTTCCAGTTCAAGACATTCCCTTCAGGAAAGTGTTTCTCTTCCATAAAGCCCTGGATCTCACATGGGGAGAGGGTGTAGTTCCACATATGAACATCCGCCATCATTCCAACAAACGATTGATCGGCGTTAAAACCACCACCGTATGAATCCTGGTCCTGTAGGAAAGGCAGAGGTATGAGATAGAACTTTAAAAGGTCAGTATTTCACATCTTTAAATTGTGATAATTCAACAGCTACACTACAAGCTTCTCTTAAAAGTACAACAATCTTCAAGTGCATCAACGCATCTTCAGCCTAATCGCTGATCTGTTCAAGAGCTGAATTCTGAATTCATATCCAGCAGCCACCTCTGTCACCAAATGATCATTTACTAAACACAATGCTGTATATACATAAAAGAGAAAAAGCTTGAAGTCCCATGATATGCTACATTTGAAAAGGAAAAATGATTTAACATTGAGGTTTGTCATTCACCTGGATTTACACAAACAAGTATTTAGTTTACAATAAGGTGAAAATGTATCTTCTGTAGCCTTTTTATAGTCTATTTCCTTTCTAGAGATAGTTTCATATGATACAAACCTGTTCAAAGTCTTACTTTTACTTATTATTTAGGTAGGAAACACAATTCATGAAGGCCTTTGGCACAATTCAAATGAGCCATTTTGGTCTAGATTAATCTAGATTAATTCCAAGATTACAGCGAGATTATTCTAGATTACAAATAATCTATAACCACCACTAGTTTTTTTTTTAACTATATCATATAAACCCCTCCTGTTCTTATTCTCCTTACAGTTTGTCTGTTAAATTATTTTTTGTTGAATTTGGTTTGTTTTGTACTTTTTGGCTAAGTGTGAACTGTCTTTTTGGCTAAGTGTGAACTGTCCAGTAATACAAATGATTGACCTATAATGGATAGAGTGCTCTGTGTGTACTAATTAAAAGCTTACCTGCCCTAAAACAATGATCAATGGTCCATTGATATTGTTTCCAGAGGTGGTATATCTAAAGCTTGATGGATTTCCATTCAACCACATCTGTGTGAGTCCAGATGAGGAGTCCCATGTTCCACATATAGATTGCCACATGTTCAGCTTATAGTCCTGAGATTCAGGCTGTACAAGTTCATTTTGGACCGCGAAATGAAAGAGGTCACGTTGAGCTTTTTTAAAGATCAGAAAGGCATTAGCTGCAGTGGGTAGGGACATAGAGAACAGTGAATGATCTCTTTTAAGTTCTGTGAAGGACCTGTACACATAGTAGAGGCATATTTCATTATCTTAGCAGTTTTGCAAGCAATATCCAGGTTCTTTGTTAAAAATTAATAAAAGCAATACTACCTGAAACAGACGGTGACGGCACTTAGATCTTGTGTTGTTCTAAACCTCATGTGTGCTGTTGCGGTTTGTTGTGGGAAGATGACCATTTTACCTGAAAGATCTTAGAAAAAGGCAAGGCAAGGCAAGGCAAATGTATTTGTATAGCACAATTTAGTACAAAGACAATGCAAAGTGCTTTACGTGATTAAAATACAGGAAGATAAAACAGAATCAAAGCAAGTAGGAAAAAAATTAAAAATTAAAAAATAAAATAAAAATGCAGAAACAAAAAAGAATATTAAAAACAGTTGAACTAAAGAAAATATGTTTTAGTTGAACTGTTTAACTAGAACAGTGGAAGGCAATCCTAAACAAATGCGTTTTTAGTCTTGATTTAAAGGAATTCAGGCTTTCCGCACTTTTACAGTTTTCTGGAAGTTTGTTCCAGATAAGTGGAGCATAGGAACTAAATGCTGCTTCTCCATGTTAAGTTCTGGTTTTAGGTATGCAGAGCAGGCTGGAGCCAGAAGACCTGAGTGGTCTGGAGGGTTGATACTGGAGGGAGTTGTGAGTTGTTATAAATAAATAAATCGGATAAATTCTAACCGAAACAAATATAGGGAAAAAAAGGGTTTGAAATTCACTTCAGACACGGAATGGCTAGTTCTTTTAATGTACTTTTACTGTTATCTTTTTATTATAAAAATGTACACATTCATATAATTAAATTATTGTGTTAACAGACTTTACCATTGAATTTTCTGTACGGTGTTCCTGTCCTTCGCTATAATTTACTTTTATTTAATATACAATGACTTACTTTTGGGGATTTAAGTTTATATGAACATATTAGGCTAAATGTCTCCACTGCAAATATGTATAAATGTTTTTTCATTTCTTTGCTATAAATTTTATCTTTAATCTGACTGTTGGTTTACACTTATACACTTTCTTAGTTCCACATTTGTGTGACCTTCTTTTTTCTATAATCTTTTTGCTGCTGTAAACACCAGAACTTTCCCATTGTGGGACAATAAAGGGATTTTCAAAATAAAAGTAATGTACAGATAAAAACTGAAAGACACGTCCTTGTTGCTAGCAATTTAATTTTTTTATTTTTTTTGGTCTAATCTGCATCAGCTTTGGGAAATATAGAAATCTGTTCTTTACCTTGTGGACTGACAGCACATGCTGTCACCAGTAGGAGCAAGAGCAGCATCTAAAATACAACATAAACAAAAGAAGAAAGTCAAACATATAACATAGAATTGCTAAAACTTTGATTGTCTTTCTGAAAATAAAATTTTGTTTTGTTTTCTTGGTAAAGTTTTCTCTCCTTCTGCAAAGTATAACTTACCTTAGTCATTGTGTCTGTGATTGGATCTGTGAGCGAAGGCATCGCTCTCTGGCTTTTATACTCAGCTTGTTTTTCAAAAAAGCAGGATTTTATTGTTACCGTAGAAGTTCTTCAGAACACATCAATGATTGATAGATGAAATATTCTGTTCAAACATTAACTACACTCCATACTTTTTAATCTGTTGACTGATTCAAAACTCCACAAATTTAAATTTAGTGACAAATAATGGAAAAGTGCCATTTTTATTAAGTTGTCTATTCCTTTTATTGTTTATTGATATTGGAATTATTCTTTAAATGTTTGCTGCTATAGAGCCATGTGTTTTACTTAAGCTGTTTGACCTTTTCGCTTCCTGAAAAAATAACTATCAATAGTAGATAACAAGGATAACAAGACCAACAAGGAAATAAAAGCATGACCTAGTTTAGGAATGAGGAGAAATTTATTCCTGTGTAAAGATTTAATCTTCAAAAGGTTTCCTTGCATTAAAACACGTGCCAGCTTGTTATCACGTGCAAACCCGATCAGGTGCATACTCCTGCTCCCTCATTACCTTTCTAGACACCTAGTGCTAAAAACAGTTTCATCAAGAGATAAACTAGCAAATAACTGTTCCACCTTAGTCCCATAGCTCTTATTGGGCTGTAGCTATTAACTCTTTTATTAATCGATTAAACAATTAATTGTTTTTTCAGTTAATCTAAAAAAACACTCGGTAAATCCTTGTCATACTCGTTGTCACACGCTTATTCCACGACCGGGTTGCAGGGGAAGCAATCTATGTACAGACCCCCAGACTTCTCCATCCACAAACACCTCCTCCAGCTATGCTGGGGGAAGCTTAGGACAGCCATGTCCTGGGTCGACCCCTGTCCTTTCCCCCAGTAGGACGTGCCTGAAACACCTACCAAGGAAGGTGTCATCAAAAAAGATGTCCGAGCCACCTCATGTAAATGCCATGTACTTATATAGCGCCTTCTTTCAAGTCAGGAGACTTGACCAAAGCGCTTTACACTACATTCATTCACCCATTCACACACTCACGGTGGATAGCTACATTGTAGCCACAGCTGCCCTGGGGCTCACTGACAGAAGCGGGGCTGCCGTACACTGGCGCCACTGGGCCCTCTGACCACCATCAGTAGACAATGCAGGTGAAGTGTCTTGCCCAAGGACACAATGACAATGAAAGTCAGAGCCGGGGCTTGAACCGTCAATCCTTCGATTTTAGGGCAAACTCCTACATCCAACGTCACCGTCGCCCACATGTGACTCCTTTTGATGTGAAAGACAAGCAGCTCTACTCCGAGCCCCTCCCAGATGACAGATCTCCTCAACCGATCTCTAACGGAATGCCCAGCCACTCTGCGAAGAAAGCTCATTTTAGCCAATTGAGTCCGGGATCTCTTTCTTTCATTCATGATCCAGATTTGAAGACCTTAGGTGAGGGTGGAAGTGTAACTAAGAAAAAAAAAAGTCCAAAAAAGAAAAATCAACCCACTAAAGGTGAACGAGGGCAACCGAAACTCTTTGGAGGCCGGCCGTGGGGCCGGAGGTGAGGAAGATTCTCTACTTCCCCGCCAATGGGCTCTGGTGCTAGGGGAACTGGCCCGCTAATGGGCTCTGGCGCTAGGGGATCAGGGCCGTTAAGGGCACTGGTGCCAGGGGATCTGGCCCCCTAAAGGGCTCTGGTGCTAGGGGATCTGGTCCACTAAAGGGCTCTGGCGCTAGGGGATCAGGCCAGTTAAGGGCACTGGCGCCAGGGGATCTGCTCTGCTAAATAGCTCTGGCGCTAGGGTATCAGGCCCGTTAAGGGCACTGGCGCCAGGGGATCTGGTCCGCTAAATGGATCTGGCGCTAGGGGATCTGGTCCGCTAATTGGATCTGGCGCTAGGGGATCTGGTCCGCTAATGGGCTCAGGCGCTAGGGGATCTGGTCCGCTAATGGGCTCTGGCGCTAAGGGATCTGGCCCCCTAAAGGACTCTGGTGCTAGGGGATCTGGTCCGCTAAAGGGCTCTGGCGCTAGGGGATCTGGTCCGCTAATGGGCTCTGGCGCTAAGGGATCTGGCCCCCTAAAGGACTCTGGTGCTAGGGGATCTGGTCCGCTAAAGGGCTCTGGCGCTAGGGGATTTGGTCAGCTAATGGGCTCTGGCGCTAAGGGATCTGGCCCCCTAAAGGACTCTGGTGCTAGGGGATCTGGTCTGCTAATGGGCTCTGGCGCTAAGGGATCTGGCTGGCTAAAGGGCTCTGGTGCCAGGGGATTTGGTTCGCTAATGGGTTCTGGCGCTAGGGGATCTGGCTTGCTAAAGGGCTCTGGCTCAGGATCTGACCCACTAAAGGGCTCTGGCACAGGATCAGAACCGCTAATGGGATCTGGCTTGGGAAGTGCTGGCTGGCAGGGAGCTGATGGAGGTGGAAGGAAAGCGAATAGATCTTCCCTTTCCCCATAATCGAAGTCCCATAACTGAGACTCCTCGAGATAAGGAGCTCTTACTGCGGGGGGTGTAATATGTGGACCAGGTTTGAGTCTTGTCATAGATGGGGCTAGCTGTTAGTCATGGAGGTGATTACTGAGACTAGAAAATCTGACCTGTTTAGGAGGGAAGATGAAGCAGGTATCCGGTTGACCCACACCGGAGAGGGAGTGGAGGCGTCAGGCTGACCCGCCGGAGGGGAAGTAACCTTCTTCCCCCGGCGGCAGTGCTTATGCCTGGAGGAAGCAGATGACAGAGGAGGACCAACAGCTGGTGGTGGTGAAGGAACAAGATCGAAGGTAAGAGACAGCAGAGCAGGTTGGTGACATAGTGATGGTTTAGGAGAAAAAGGTTTATTGAAGAGCTGAGCGAAAGCATCCTGGACATTCCACTCAGCTTCTGCAATATAACAAGTCTCACAAAAAAAGTACGGAGTTAAAGAAACTTCTCCAGTCTCTTGTTTACCTCCTCTGCTGCAAGACCCGCTCCCAAGGAAGACTGATGAAGGGGAGACTGTCAAGTATGGATCTGATGACTGAGAGTAATTTTCCTGCCACATTGGTTGGCTCTGCGGGGTCCATGATGGCTGGTTCCTACTGTCATGATTTGGTTAAGGTCAGAGGACCCAAATGCAGAGGCAATAAACACAGGTAACAGAGGCGGGAATCAAAAAATCCAAAATCCACCATTGTTGTTCCATTTTTCCCCCTAGCTTTTTTAATTGCCATTACACTGTCACATTTACAGAGCAACAAAATTAACTATGCGTTTAACGAATCCCCTTGGGAACCAGTGGGCTGCCGTTGTGTGGCACTAGGGGAGCAGTGTGGTGCTTGAATCCAGAACCTCAGGATTTCAAGCTCTATGCCCTAACCGCTCCCACTGTTGACGGTTATCACTCAGGCAGGAAGTGAATGGATTCCTGCTTCTTTTATATATGAGACTGATTGCATTTGATAAACTGCACCTGTGAGGAGGGGCAGCAGGAGTGGCACTGTGTGCTCAGTCCAGCATAGCAAAGCCCTCCAGCAGAGACTCTCTGGAAATGGAACCAAGCAGAACACAATGCTAAAAACATCTGTTTTCCTGACACACTTCAACCAACTCCTCCTTCAAACTACACTGTAATTTAGATCACTAAGTTAGCCAATCAGGTTTGTTCAGTTTAGGTTTAAAAAAGTCTTAAAGAGGCATAGTCATGCTATTTGCCTATGCAAAAAACACCATTTGGTTATGATAAAATAGAATTCTATACATCAAGCATTCTGCACTGACAGTGTTTAGCCATTTTTAAGCTCAAATAGAACACCTGCATCGCGATTAAAGGAGAAGTCCGGTCATATTCAGGATTCAAACGTTTAAAAGTACTTTAAATATGAAATTATTACATATTGTTCAATAAATGATAAGTGTTTTGAATGTGCTTTACTGGAGGCATCCATGTTTGTCAAAGAACACTACTGCCACCTACTGGTTTGTGACGTCACGGTGCGGTATCGGCTGTTGATCAAGTCCCGTGCTGTATCTGGTGTTTGTCACAACGCGCTATTATCCAAGTCATCTTGAAAACATTCTTCTTCCAAATGTTGGCTACATATTACGGGTTTTTTCTCTGGCCAGAAGTTCGATGGCAAATCCTCCCTCTTTAAGTTGGCGATCCAACGACCAACCCGTCCGTGGAGGATCAGGAATCAGAAAGGAGAAATAACTCTTTTTTTGCAGGTATCGACTGAACAAAAAAAGGAAGCATCTATTTTATTATTACTAAAGTTCTTTTTAATTTTGTCTCTTAGTTTAGGTGTATGGTCGGTCATGCTCATAAGCAATGGCTCTAATAGCCGATGCTTTGTAGTGAATAGAAAGAGCTCCAGCTCCCATTGAGTCAGAGCGGCTCCCCCCTTTTTCTTCCTTTTCGCTGCTCAGTTCTCCCTCAGTGGCGCCGCCCTGCTGATCATGGCAGAACTTAGTTTTGTCTGACAGCTTGGCGGCCTTTTGGCCAATCACAGGTGAAGATATGGTATCATGCCATTTTGCAACACTTAATAAGGGGGGTTGCTTTTGTTTTTGTTATGTTTCTGTTCAGCTGATTTGTTTACAACCATTTGATCAAACAAAAAAATTTACTGAAATACAGAACAGTTATACACTGCAAAAAACGTTAATCTAAATAAGTAATTTTTTTCTTCAAATAAATGAGTTTTGTCTTGAATTGAGGAGGGGAAGTGAGAGACTTTGCAAATGGAACAAGACAATTTAAATTTAAAATAAGAAAAAAACAACTGCATCGTATTATTTCAAGTGCATTTGATCCAATTATCTTATTTTAAGAGTAAAAATACTCATTCCATTGGCAGATCATCTTATTTACCTACTCAAATTCAGGGTAAATAAACTAAATTTAAGAAATTTTTACTTATTTCTAGATCGTTTTTGCAGTGTATCGACCTTCTTAAGAGAAGGAATTACGCTTGTCGTGGGAATAAGTAAACCACCCCTCACTCGGACATTTTCTCAGCCTTGCAGGTGAAACAAACTGAGTAAAAACATTTTTCACTGGATAAATAGCATAACTAAATATATAAGACAAGAGAAATCTAAATTTTCAGACCACAAAGCCTATGTAGACAGGGTGTCTGCCTCACGGATTAAAACTGGTAGTTGGTTCCACAGGAGAGGAGCCTGAGAACTAAAAGATCTGCCTCCCATTCTACTTTTAGAAATTCTAGGAACCAATAGTAAACCTGCAGATTGAGAGCAAAGTGCTCTGCTGGTGAAATGAGGAAAAAAAAAATGTTCCTCTGAAGTTACATGCGTGAGTTTTTAAAAAAAGGAGCCAACATGGTGCCTTGATATTCACCGATTGCTGAACCAGAGCAATTACTTCGTATTTCTCAAATTAAGCTGATAGTGAATTAAATTCCAGATTCCTGCTTTAAATGTTTGAACAAATGAAGAAAGAAATACTTTCTGGTAATGTAAGGATTTTTATTAAATTCAAATTTGAACAGTATTGGTTGAAATTTAACAAATATTTATCCGTGTGAAAATACCAGAAGAATATGGTATAAAAAGAGTACAGTATATGTAGGAAACTAGTAGTTTAAAATATATTTATATAGCTAGGAAGACAGCTAAAAAAAACCCAGGGAAAGAAACAAAGACAGGGTGCATATGAACTTTTTAAAATATTTTGTTTAGCTTTGAAGTAACACCATGAAGTAAGAGCAAAGTTTGAGAACAAAATCCAACCAATAAACCCTGGTTACCATGCAGACAGGTGATGGGACACAGTGGATGGTCAGCTGGATTCACGCAAAACAAACCAAAGGTTGGCGTCTTAATACCTGCTCACGTTTCCTCACAGACACAGGGTTCCCGCTGGGTCTGAAAAAGCTCTAAAAAGTCTAAAATTGAACTTTTGGAAACTTGGAGGAACTGAGACGTCTGTGGTAACAATGTTAAAAGGGTCACAAACTCTCATCGCTGCTTCAATCAGTCATTTAGAAAATATTCAGGTCAATTTCAGACACATGCTCCCAAATACTTGTAATAATAAGAATTAAAAACTCTAAACAAATCAATTTCATGTTATTTATCCCATTAAAGTACCATAAACAAGAAAAAAAATATTTTGCACAAATGTGCAGATTTTTTTCAAAAGGGTTAATTTAAAATGAATAAATAAGGAGAATGTATATATATATATGTATATATATACAAAATTATTAGAATCAAAGATATTTACAATTACATTTTTGAGATGCCACTTTTTTTTTGTTTTTCTGTACACGCTTATAGAGTGAGTGGACAGGAATGCACAGTGGTCTGCCTCCTGCTGGCCAGGGAGAGGCATTGCAACAGTGAACATGCTCCTGCTCCTCATTTGTCCTCTTAATTATGGAGTGAATTTCTTCCATTTTTGTTGCGACTAAAGGACACGCTTTGTAAATAAAAATAAACAAAACAAGTTTTGTAAATTAAATTCAAAAGATAAGCCATCCAGAAATCACATTTTGAAAAACGTCTTTAAAAAAGGTTTTGAGAACTTTACTGTTTTTTATTTTTTCACTGCATTTTTTTTATTTCTTTTCAGTTCTTTTTTTCATATTTTATTTTTCCAAAGCGTTCGTATTGAGCATGAAGTGAAGAGAGTGGGCTCTGCGAGATGCAATAAGAAAAAAAAGACTGCAATTCATTAAACTCTAAATAAAAAAAAGAAATAAAAAAATACACTTTTGAAGATAGAAATGAAAATATAAGTAATGTGAATTTAAAAAAAATCTAAAACAACAGTAGATTTACTTGCAAAACCTTTTTTTATTAAAGGTATACTATGCAACCAGTGTTGATTTTCCAGCGAGGCTCCCCCCAGAGGGCGAAAGTAAAAGTGCACTGTCGTAAATATGCTCAGCTGTTCTCCTGGTTTCTCCATCAAGCCACGCGCGGTTGTTTTGAGCTTAGCAGACAGGCGAACGCGACAAATCACCATGTCTACTGCGGTAAGTGACTATTTGGTTCCAAATTTCGAGTTTGAAAATTTTGCATGTTTTCATACATTATTTGTTATGCATGTGCTTTCGCTGTTTTCTCGCTGGTTCCGCCATGATAACTGCACAAATATCGCCACTGCGCTAGCAACAAGCATGCCTTTCACTGGGGGCGTGTAGCAGTTTTCGCCGTAAAGCAAGACCGACTCTCACGATGCACGAGACTTCTGAGCCTGTGGGTGCGGGCCGAGGGCTCCTGCAATTGCAAGTACGGTAGTTCCCCTACAGACCACCAGGGCGGCCGAGAAAACCTTTGTTCCACCTGAAATTTTGCATAGTATGCCTTTAATAACTTTTTCTACATACCCTTCGCTGATTACTATTTACAAAACAGGTTCTTTATTTGCAGCAATAATGGAACTAAAGTCACCCCATATTTCACAAAGAAAAAAAAGATCTCCAGTGTAAAGTTGTGTTTTAATGCAGACTAAAAAAAAAATAAAAATAACAGCAGTGCTGATTAAAGAAAAAAATTAAAATATAATCACCTCATTAAAACCTGCACACAGAGGGAGCAGTAGATCACTCTCTCAGAGCAAAGATATGTTCTTTTTTAAAAAAAAAGGGAAATTACCAAAAATAGAGTAAAAAATTACTTTCCATTGGCACAGAAATCCTTGCAGCAGATTTGTCTTGTTTTCCCCATCCTGAGTTGATCTTTTATGATGAGTAAATGTTCGACTAAATAAAAAAAAAAGAAGAAGAGGCGGCTTCAGCAACCTCATGGCAGTCATTTCCAGGTCAAGGTGTAAAACGACTCAAATAATCCAGATCAACAATTGGCTAAAAAAATATATGGTTAAAATGTTTTGACTGAAGGATTTGAAAGTTTGCAAAGAAAAAACAAACAAAAAAAACCATCACATTTCTTTTTAAACCATCGGGAGAAAAATGCATGAAAAAAGGAAAAAAAAAAAACTTGATTGTAGCCATTTATTATGGCCCCTTATCCCCATTCATCCCCCTCCATGCAGTTGAGTGGCGATGAGCATGGTCCATTTTTGCATACCAGAGCAGCCTGGTTACAGGTTATCCCCAGGCTGGTACTGAGGCTCGGTGGAGGTGAAGTAATCCTCAAGGAAGCCCTGCAGGTACTCAAAGGTGGGCCTCTCCTCTGGCTCCTTCCTCCAGCAGTTTAGCATCAGCTCGTGGAGAGAGGCGGGGCATTCTGCTGGACAGGGCATCCGGTAACCGCGCTCCACCTGATCCAGAACCTCCCTGTTCACCATACCTGGGAGACCAGAACACACTTTTAGAGTCCGATTGTTTAACTTAGGGGAGAAAAAAAACAAACAAAGTAAAAGCTGCTATTTACTGTGGAATGGTATTTTTCTTTGGCCTGTTTGTCAGTGATGTTAAAGTCTGTTTTTTCTCTTTTCTTCAATAAAAGTGATTACTTAGGCCCCGTCCACACGAAGTCAAAACGAACACGAAACGCTAATATTTTCCAAAACGTTTGCCGTAAAGACGGAGACGTAAAATAAATGTGATCGTCCACACGAATGCATGAAAACGCTGCAAAATGTATGCCAGGCCTGTAAGTGGCGCTGTGGTGCCAAAGCAAAAATAAGCGACGAAATGTTGGGCATGCCCACTAATATTTATACATGGTTGCCCTGCGGGTCCATTTTCGTGGTTAAGTCAAATTCAGGTGCTGAACTATGTCGTCGATATTGCTCTGTTCTTCCTGGAGATATTCCAGAAGAAGAAGATTCTGTTGTAAGCCCGACAGCAGGGTGAGTAGCATTAGCAGCAACGGCGCCATTGTTGTTGTGATACTGTGTCGCGCATGCGTGTTCAGAGGCGACGCTATGACGCATGCGTGTAAGAAAAAAAATGCGGTTAGGCGTAAAGATGGAAACGCGAAAACGGCGTTTCGAAATCTTCCCACTCTGAAGGCTGAATAAAAAAAAGATAGTTTACAGACCCCCGAAACGCCGGCTTCGTATGGATGAGAGGCTGGTTTGGTGAAAAATTTGTGCGTTTAGGCCAGGGTTCGTCTTCGTGTGGACGGGGCCTTAGAAGCCTTGCTGAGATGAAGGGAAAGGAAGGATGTTTGAAAGGAAGTCTCCCCCTAGGTTAGATAAGGGAGAACAAGTCAAGATTCTCACGTCCTGGTGTGAATAGAAAACAATTGTCATCTCTGTCCTTTGATGAGCTAAAGTGTTTTCTCTTGGGAAATGTTAATGTGTGCAGGGGTTGGAATGCTGCAGCCTCAGATCAACTCTGAGCTGCATTCAGCCGGTCGTGTTGTTCTCCTCTGCAGAGTAAAATAAAACCTTTTCTTCCTTGGATATCAACTCTATGTCTTTATATTATTTTTTTACTCCACATTACTTAAACCGGGCTTACACTGTGCGATCTTTTGCCCTTTTCGGGCTGACTTTCCAGTCGTGCGAGAATTTTCCGATCAGCCCGACTTTCAGCCTGATCGTGCGTCGCGTAATGAGGGGCGATCAGACTCTCTCAGGCCCCGTCCACACGAAGTCAAACCCTGGCCTAAATTCACTAATTTTTCACCAAACCAGCCTCTCATCCATACGAAGCCGGCGTTTCGGGGGTCTGTAAACAATCTTTTTTTTATTCAGCCTTCAGAGTGGGAAGATTTTGAAACGCCGTTTTCGCGTTTCCATCTTTAAGCTCTGACCGCATTTTTTTTTTACATGCATGCGTCATAGCGTCGCCTCTAAACACGCATGCGCGACACAGTATCACAACAACAATGGCGCCGTACTGTGTTGAATGGTTGCTGCTCATGCTACTCACCCTGCTGTCGGGCTTACAACAGAATCTTCTTCTTCTGGAATATCTCCAGGAAGAACAGAGCAATATAGACGACATAATTCAGCACCTGAATTTGACTGAACCACGAAAATGGACCCGCAGGGCAACCATGTATAAATATTAGTGCGCATGCCCAACATTTTGTTGCCTGTTTTCGCCTATTTTTGCTTTGGCACCACAGCGCCACTTACAGGCCTGGCATACATTTTGCTGCATTTTCATGCATTCGTGTGGTCGATCACATTTATTTTACGTCTCCGTCTTTAAGACAAACATTCTGGAAAATATTAGCGTTTCGTGTTCGTTTTGACTTCGTGTGGACGGGGCCTCAGCCTCCTGCCGATCAGGAAATGTGAGTTCAGGAGAAAATTAAAGATGTTTGAGTTTCAGTCAACCGTCATGGGCAAATCGCTCAGTGGTAAACAAGGACTCTTCTTCTTCTTCTTCCTCTCAGACAAAAACAAATACGTCATCGCCTTTTCTTCTTAAAGCTTTCAGCACAAACTTGCACAAATTGCCAAGGCAGCGCGTTTCACTCTAGTAACTTTCATATTCCTCTTCTACTCATTTGGCTTCCAGATAGACTAGTCCAAGTAGCGCCATCTCACAATGTACAACAAAACCACAAGGTTTCGTGTGAGCTGTAGCTGCATGCAACAATTAAAAAAAATCGCGCAGTGTACTAGGGGTGTAAATCAGATCCATCATGGCGATTCCATTCAGTATCAATTTCCTGACCCAACGATTTGATTATTTTCGATTCTCAAGAATACACCACGATACGATTCGATTAATCGGTTAATTTTATTATTTTATTTTTTTTTACACCTTACAGGCTAAACAAAGTTTCAAGTTTGAAATAAATCAATGAAAGCTGTAATATCGTTATGCATTTTTTTTTTTTAGAAACAACAGCAAATAACAGAAATAGAAAAGTTGTATCAAAAAATACTGCAGAAAATCAGTGCAATGAGTGCAATGCAATACCTCGGCTCCAGACGTCCCGCCTCCAGTGCCGCAGACAGGAGGCCGGCTTGTTTTGTTTTTATGACCGAAATTGCGGAAAATAACTCATGAAGTTTGACCCGCTAGAAGAGCGAGGTGCGCGAGAACGCTGGGACCCTTTTTCCACCTGGATCTCCGCTCTTTTTGGCCCTCATGTCCCTCCGTCGTCGGACTAAACTCGCCCCCACTTCCTCGCCGCCTCGGCCGTATCTAGACCCACAGCGTGTAACGCAGACCACGCTTCAATATTGAGCATAATTTAA
Organism: Cyprinodon tularosa; assembly: GCF_016077235.1. NCBI lineage: Eukaryota > Metazoa > Chordata > Actinopteri > Cyprinodontiformes > Cyprinodontidae > Cyprinodon > Cyprinodon tularosa. The sequence continues at coordinate 1,201,068 of NW_024039773.1, read as the reverse complement.
AAAATGTCTGCATCAAACTCACTGCAACACACTGCTGTAAGAGTATAACCAGGAAGCGAGGTAGGAGGGCAAAATAGGTTTAGCGCCACCGTAGCACGGTAGGAGAATTACGCCCAGGAGCAAATGGATAAAAATAGACCGGAGGAAAAAAAAAACATGAATCGATTCTCTTGCGGACGTATCGATGCATCGGATCGTCTGCTGTTGGATCGATGCATCGATACAAAACGATTATTATTTACACCCCTACAGTGTACGCCCGGCTTGAGTTAAAACAGATATCTGCAAACCACAACGATTCGTTGCGATGGTGCATGTTAAAAACTGGGACTAAATTCCTGCTGAGGGATGTGAGAGGCCAATTAACTGAGACAGAAAACAGTTCCTGCGCAGGAGGTTCTACAAGCTCAAGAATCTTAGGGTGTACTTACTAATGCATTTTTTTACTTTATGTCTTGTCTTAGCTTAGTAGATAAATGCTCTGAACCTTTTACATGTTTCTTGTTCATTTTAGAGCTTGTTAAAATCAGAGCACAGGAAAAAAGGTGTGATTTCTCTTTACCTGGTCCGTATGTCAAACATTATGATCAAAAGCTGCAAAGGGTTTAAAGCATGAAAAGGTTTGTGAGAAAAAGAGCCTTGCCTGGATAGGGAACACGGCCTTTAGTGGCCAGCTCGGTCAGCAGGACTCCAAATGACCAGACGTCAGATTTGATGGTGAAGCGGCCGTAGAGCGCCGCCTCAGGAGCCGTCCACTTGATGGGAAACTTGGCGCCTGCAGGAGAACAGGTTGATCAGCATAACAGAAAGTCAAACCTTATCTATGAACATCTGGAATTATTGTCCCAGAGATGAATAGGAAATAAAATCGGACAGAAGGTAATCGAACTGTTTGAGGAAAGTTTATTTCTATTGCACATTGAATCACTAAAACAAGTCAAAGTACTGTAAATGAGGGGAAAAGAAAAATAAATTATTAAAAGAAGACAATCTTGTACTGAAAACAACAAAAAACAAAAAAAACTAATAAAGTTTCGATAGCTCAGTCAAAGGTCGCTCTGAACAAAAAGATTTTTAATTTCAATTTAAAGCAACTGAGGGTTTCAGCTCCTTTACAGTTTTCTGGGAGTTTATTCCAGATTAGTGGAGCAGAAAAACTTAAAGCTGATTCTCTATGTTTGGTTCTGGTTCTGCAGAGTAGATCTGATCCACTAACCTGAGAGGTCTGACAAAAAGTCTGTGATATATTTTGGGGCAAAGCCATTCAGGAATTTATAGAAAAAACGAAGATTTTAAAGTCTATTCTCTGAGATAAAGAAGCCAGTGGAAGGACTTTAGAACTGTGCTGATGTTCTCTACTTTCTTAGTTCTAGTGAGGACGCAGGCAGCAGCATCTGGATCAGCTGCAGGGATCAATTCTACTAAAGATGAATGAAGCAGGAATTATTCTTGCTTATCACCTCTGCTCACTCATCCATCCCACCCCTCCTTTGTGGGATGAGTTGCTGCTTCATCTCCTGTTCATGTCCTCTACCAGAGACCTGGGAGTTTGAGGGTTCTCCTCCGTATCTTAGCTGCTTTCTTGAACTGGACTGAGATCTCTGATGATTCTTCAGGTATCTGTTGGAACCACTTCTTTAGTGTGGTGGTTACTGCTCCCAGCATGGGCCCTACTGTTGCCTTCACCTTCCAGTCTCTCTCTAGTTCCTTCCTGAGGCCTTGGTATTTCTCTAATTTCTCCTGATGTTTCATCATGTGGGACGGTCACATCGATCACTACAGCCGCCCTCTGCTGCTTATCAATGATCACAATGTCCGGTTGGTTGGCCACAACCATTTAGTCTGTTTGTATCTGGAAGTCCCACAGGATCTTAGCTATCTTAGATGTTTCTGTTCACTATAGCAGCCACTAGGTTCAGATGTTCCACCTATTCCTTTCCTGCCAGTATCTTCCAGCCTGCTGTGAGATGCTGATTGTTTCTGGGGCCTCTTTGCACAACCTGCACCTTGGATAGTAGATCTGAGCCTCTATAATTTTGGTGCTCAAGGGTTGCTCCTGTTTTGCTATATTCAGTGCTTCTGCCCAGCCCTCTCTAGCCATTGGTAGGATTTGGTCACATCAGCCACTTCAGCTATCTGTCAGTGGAAGATCCCATATTTTTCCTTCATTTTCACATTTCCTTCATTCCCAGCTTCCACAATCAGAGAAATTTACTGGGTGTATCATCCTGTGGTGCCATCTTCCTGATGTATATTTCATTTTGCTTGGATATTTCATCTTCAATGGCGGTTCTGATCCGCAGTAAGCCTCTGCTTTGTTCTTAGTTAATAGTCTTTGGATGCTGGATTTGGGGTTGAATCCACCATGCATGGTTTTAACATCAGTAGCCTGAATTAGGCCAACTTATTATCCTGGCAGGGTATCTGATAACTGGCAAGGCATGGCTGTTGATTGCCAGGACCTTGTTCTTACCATTGAGCAGATTTCTCTGAACATGTCATAGTCATTACAGGTATGTGGCTGCTTTCCTTCTGGCATCTTTGTGGTTCAAGTCTTTGCATCCTGTCTCATTTTGAAGCACTGGAGGAGGAGGATGTCATACTGACAGGCAAGCATGGAGGTGGTGGCTTAAAGGAATAGTACACCCAAAACATGATTAGCCTTCATTTTCTACTCACCCCCATGCTGAACAACACTCTGGAGTACTTTTTTGATATCTCAAATGCATCTGGAGATCTGGGAGGCTTCTTGCTGTCTGCTGACATTCAAATAATGCAGGTCTATGGCGCCCGAGGCAGAAAGGTCCATAAAAGTCCACAAAAAAGTGTCAATATTACTCCATACTGCTCGTCCAATGTATTCCAAGTGTCCTGAGTGGGTAGCGTCCATAATTAACTCGAAACGAAGTCATTTAGAATGTTTTTAGAGCATAAACAGTAGTGTATAGGATTTTCTAAAAGCGCGTTCACGAGTCTACGGAAACCGCGGCAGACCAAACCAGACGAAAGTGCGCATTCAGCTCGGCAAAGAACTCATGCTCTTCCTCAACACTGAAGTCCTCAGACATTTTTCTTTCGTTGTTTCTTTCTTTGCACAGGTAAACAGCACATTTCTTCTTCTACGCTTGCATTATCGGCAGAGCAGACGCTGAATGCGCACTTTCGTCTGGTTTGGTCTGCCGCGGTTTCCGTAGACTCATGAACGCGCTTTTAGGAAATCCTATACACTACTGTTTATGCTCTAAAAACATTCTAAATGACTTCGTTTCGAGTAAATTATGGACGCTACCCACTCAGGACACTTGGAATACATTGGACGAGCAGTATGGAGGAATATTGACACGTTTTTTTTGGACTTTTATGGACCTTTCTGACTCGGGCACCATAGACCTCCATTATTTGAATGTCAGCAGACAGCAAGAAGCCTCCCAGATCTCCAGATGCATTTGAGATATCAAAAAAGTACTCCAGAGTGTTGTTCAGCATGGGGGTGAGTAGAAAATGAAGGCTAATCATGTTTTGGGTGTACTATTCCTTTAATGCTTTGGTATAAATTGCTGCTTCATGACCTGGAAACCCGGAAGTCACTTAGAAAACAACTTCTTCTTACTACTAATATATTAGTTTCATTATGGTTTGAGGCAGAGCAGCAATTCTGGTTCTAAACACCTCAGAGAAAACAAAGGTTTCGATTTGGCCCATCCAAAGTCTGGACATCAATCCCATTGAGATGCTGCAGCATCACATCAGACAGTTATTGCTCCTAAGAGTGGCAAAGACTGGTTACTGGGTTTTAGGGGCCTGTTAGGACTCACCTTGCCTGGCCGTATATTCGTTATCCTCAATCAGCCGAGCCAGCCCAAAATCAGCCACCTTGCAAACCATATTATCTCCGACCAGGATGTTAGCAGCTCGGAGATCTCTGTGCACGTAGTTCATCCTCTCCACATAGGCCATCCCTGAAGCGATCTGAGAAAAGGTGGAAACTTTGAAGGGTTTATTCAAAGAAATCAGAAAATCTCAAGCTGGGAAACATATTTGTACTGACCTGAGAGGCAAAGTCCACCAGCTGAGGGAGGCGCAGCAACGCACCATACTCTCCTTTCAGAAACTCCAGTAAGCTTCCTGTTTGCAGAGACACGAGTTCCAGATCAGTGTGAGGCTGGCTGAGTTTGTTAAACGCTATAAAATTTCTGGTATTTAAGGTATTATTCTGACCTTGGCCCATGAACTCTGTTACGATGAAGATGGGCTCCTCAGATACCACGGCGTACAGCTGAACCAGCTTCTCGTGTCTCAGTTTCTTCATGACCTGAGCTTCCTGCAGGAAGGCCTCGGGGGACATGGTCCCCGGCTTCAGAGTCTTGATCGCCACCCGGGTCGTTCCGTTCCACGTTCCTGACAGAACAAACCAGATCTGCTACCAGTGACAGTAAAGGCTCGGAAGATTTCCTTCATTCCTTCTGTCATGAGTTGACATGTTCTGTCAAGGTGCCAAGAAGATAACGAGAGAGGCTCTAAACTTATAAACATATAACTAACTGGCCTGAATAAGATAACAAGATTAAAAAAAAACATTTTTAAAGCAATTTTCTACATTTTGATAAAGAGTACCTTTATTTACATGTTTAAGCCAAAATGATTTGATATTAATATATGATTTTCCTACGACTTTAGGAGTGTTTAGCTACAATCTCACATAAAATCTACTGAACAACTTAACATATAGATTCATTTTACCTGTTGCTATGGAGACTTTGATGTAGTTTTCCAACAATAACTCTGGAGATTTTTTTCTTATCTTTTTTTGTTTATTAATTTTTTTAAGTCCCAATTTGCGCTTAAATTGTTTTACATAAGAACCTGCTAGAGGAGCTGTTCAGTGGGTAGCACTGCTGGCATATAGATTCAAGAAGGTTCCGGGTTTGATTCCCAGCCCAGGGTCTTTCTGCATGGAGTTAGCATGTTTGGGCTTCTACCCACAGTCCAAAAACATGACTGAATGACATGAATGGTTGTTTGTGTCTGTGTTTCCCTGTCCAGGTTGTACCCAGCCTCTCACCAGTAGACAGCGGAGATAGGAGCATCCATCGCTACCCCAGCTGGGATAAAGCATGATGGAACAGAGATGGATGGAACCTGCTGGAGGATGAAGGGCTCGGCTGCCCCCATGATAAACCACCGGCCCCACCTAGTGGACTTGTTGTGGAACTGACACCAAAAATGAGCTACATTTTTAAGCTACAACAAAACTTAGTAAATATTTCTTTAGTTCTTTTTCTTCGTTTCTCCTTAACCTTCTAGAAAAGTAAAAACAGCTCCAGCTCCAGACAGATTCAGCACCCAAATACACCGACATCATGTTGGTCTTTGACTCTAATCAAGCAAAAGATCCAAACAGATGAACAGGCCTCCTGATCATTAGGAATCATTTAAAAATGTTCAAGCATAAAATAAACTGGATCTTCAATAATGGAAAAAAAAGATTTCATTCTTAAAAAGAAAATAAACAAATGATTTACATCAACCATGCTTAATCCTCTCTACATTAAAGTAGGAGATCAGTTTTAGATGAGGACAGAAACGCAGTGACCTTACCCATCCAAACCTCTCCGAAGCAGCCCTGTCCCATCTTGACCTCCAGGCGAAGGGATTCTCTGGGGATCTCCCAGGCGTCTCTGGATAAGCCCTGAGTCTGAGGCTTCAGTACGGGACAAACGTCCGTCAGGGTGTGACACAGGCCGTCTGCGTGCTCTGAGGAGGACACCAGTGTTTGTTTCTCTGCCTTAATGGATGAGAACGTTAAAGTTGCTAAATTACGGTGAGGAGGAGCCTCTATGGAAGAGGATTAGTGCCACTGAAAAAAAAAAGTTAACTGATTTTAAATTTTATTTCAGTTTAAGAAAGGAAAAAAGTAAGAATTCTGACTTTTTCCCCTCAGAATTCTGACTTTAATCTCAGAATTCTGACTTTTTTCTCAGAATTCTGCCTTTAATCTCAGAATTCAGACTTTAATTTCAGAATTCGGACTTTTTTCCCAGAAATCTCTCTGAATTCCGACAATAAAAAAGGCAGATTTCAGACTTTAATCTCAGAATTCAGACTTTAATCTCAGAATCTTGACTTTTTTTCCTCAGAATTCAGACTTTAATCTCAGAATTCTGACTTTTTTCTCAGAATTCTGCCTTTAATCTCAGAATTCAGACTTTAATTTCAGAATTCGGACTTTTTTCCCAGAAATCTCTCTGAATTCCGACAATAAAAAAGGCAGATTTCAGACTTTAATCTCAGAATTCAGACTTTAATCTCAGAATCTTGACTTTTTTTCCTCAGAATTCAGACTTTAATCTCAGAATTCTGACTTTTTTCCTCAGAATTCTGACTTTAATCTCAGAATTCTGACTTTTTCCCCAGAAATCTGTCTGAATTCCACAATAAAAAAGGCAGAATTCTGACTTTAATCTTAGAATTCTGACTTTAATCTCAGAATTCTGACTTTAATCTCAGAATTCTGACTTTAATCTCAGAATTCAGACTTTTTTCCCAGAAATCTGTCTGAATTCCGACAATAAAAAAGGCAGAATTCTGACTTTAATCTCAGAATTCAGACTTTAATCTCAGAATTCAGACTTTAATCTCAGAATCTTGACTTTTTTTCCTCAGAATTCTGACTTTAATCTCAGAATTCTGACTTTTTTTCCTCAGAATTCTGACTTTAATCTCAGAATTCTTTTTTCCCATACTAAACTGAGATAAAATTTAAAAATCAGTTAACTTTTTTTTTTCCAGTGGCCCTAATCCTCTTCCGTAAGCCTCTCCATCAACTCACTGCGGTAATGATTGACGAGCTGCTGCAGGCTGGGGAACGGCGTGCGGGATGTGATGTAGAAGCCCCCGCTGTCCAGCTTCCTAATCTTGTAGTGTTTCACGTTAAGCCCTCTGGTGTTGTCATAGTCCAACACTGACAGGCAGTAGGCGCCTTGGAGGGAAAAAAAACAAAAACATTATTTTTCCTGCAAGCTGTAATGTTTTTGTTTCACCACCAGAGGGAGAACTAGTAGCACCTAACAGAGAGAGGGAGCAGCTCAAGGCCACTTCCCCCCCTTCCTCTGTGTTTGAACTGGGTGATGTGGCTTGTGGTTGTACAGTCCTTAGCTTCAGCTCCACACTGACCTAAATTCTGTCTTTTTTTTTCACCCTCCTTCATTTCAGGCTGTTTTCTCTCCCTGAAAAACCTGCACTGCTGCTGAGAACTAAAACATGAAGCAAAAATGATTAAAAGATAGTTTGAACCCTATTTTTTTTTCAAACCCACATGATTTACCTTGAACCTCACATGTCCTCGCTCCACTCTGTGCTGATATATGCACACATCCTCCCACATATACAAACAAATAGGGATGAACCAGCTGCCTATCAGATGCTCCGTTACTTTACAGACGCATCACCTCCAACATTTTAATCCCTGACCACCATTCTATTCTTTTTTTAATAAGAATTTTCATTGAACTTTCTAAAAAAAAAAAACTGCATTTGGCATTAGTTAAATCGGGTAATTTATGTTCATTATTTGTCATTCAGTAGACATTTCTGTATAATGGTTTATTGATGTTCTGTTCACTTTGTGTATCTGTTTGTGTACGTCTGGGTTTTCATTTAAAGAAATATCGCACTGATGATGCAGAGATCTCAAGAACTCATGTATCAGACATGATACACTTGCTTTTAGAGGGTAAAGAATTATTTTAGGAGAGCAAGAATGGAGGGAGACAAGTTTTATGGCGCAAAGTTTACTTTCAGACAATTTTTCCCCCCTTTTGTTTCTCTTTCTTCAGGCAGAAATCAAACTGCTCAATGAGGATTTCTGCACCTTCTCCACTTAAGATACAAATTACATTCATCTTTATTTATCAGCTGCATAATATGAAACCATCCAGTAAAAAAAAAATCCAACCTTTTAATCTGTTTCCCAAAGCAAGTTAATTCCGACCATTATCTTTTTTTCCTTGTATTGTAGTGACCGGTGCTGATTGTTAATGTTTTCTTTGATTTGTTAAGAAAGTTTATTTCTGTTTAAGTTGAGATTTGTGTAACATTCCTTATCATTGTGTCACTTTTGATATATAAAGGTCAGAAGAAAGAAAATAATATTAGCTATCATAAAGGAATATCGGCTCCAACAATTGGCCCAAAATCCGTTACATTGACATCAAAATTAGGGCTGCAACAACGAATCGATAAAATCGATAAAAATCGACTTTTTAAAGCGTTGGCAACGAATTTCATCATTGATTAGTTGTGTCGCGCGATTAATGCGTCATCCGCCGCCGTCGTCATTGCCGTGGGGCGCCTCCCCCATCCCAACCCCGCTCCCGCAGGAGTCCCTCTCAGCGCTGCAGTAAGAGGATGTTTACCCTCAGCGTCCAGACTGCAAATGAAGCGCGCATGCGCCGGGATTGACGGCGCAAATTGATCACAATAATTAAAATATCCTGCGCTTTGTAAAGTGAAAAAAGTCGTAACATGCAACTTTTGTAAAAACAAATGAACATGGCGCGGAAGCACCACTGTTATGATGCAGCACCTGAAAAGGAAACACGCTGGAGCCTTCAATGGCAGTGAAGAGAGCTGATCAGCAGGGTGAGCGACCATGTTTGTTTGGTTTTAAAGTGGGGAAACGTAACGTTCGTTTCTCAGGTAGCTCATCTGATGCTTTCCTTACCGTGTTAGTAGGTTACAGACAGTGATAAGGTTGGCTACTTATTTTACTTTTATATCATTTGAATTAGCTTAAGCAGCGTTTATATTTACTTTATAAATAAATGAACTTGCAAATTATGAGGGCAAGGCTTTTAAAGTTTAAATCTTCTGGCAAAGATAAAGTAAAGAAGATCCTGCAATTTATGGAAGTAAAGCAGAATAAAATCCAGCAAGATCAGTAATATGTCAATTAATTATCTGCCACATTCCCATGTAAATATCTGTCTTTGGAGGATGTGTTTTTTAGCACCCCTAGTTCTCTCATTTTTATTCCAAATACAATTTATAATTTGAATCACAGGGCTATTTTTATCTCTATGGTTAAGTATTTTCTCAAGTAGCAACTTTAACTGCTATACTTTCCTGTCTTAAAAGGCAGAACTCTTCTAGTCTAAAAAAAACCTCATTTGTTGAAATGGGGGGGCCTATTGTTTGAACCCCTTAGGGGCTTTTAAAAACAAAAATGTATTTTTTTGCGCTTTATGAAACAAAGTAGCCTATATTTTGTGGATGTACAGCTACATTTCTCATGTAAGTTTGCGTAGTTTTAACACAAACATTTATTTTTCATATTGCACCAGTACAGTTAATGAGCAACCTGTACTTGTGTGCTTGTTTGTTCTGTCTAAAATGTTTATTTTGGAATAACGAGGTTAATATAAAAAAATATTTTTTGTCCGATTCATCGATTAATCGAAAAAATAATCGGCCGATTCATCGATTTTTAAAATAATCGTTAGTTGCAGCCCTAGTCAAAATAATCGGCCTAAAAAACCCTCAATCAGTCAATCTTTAAATGCAACATCAAGGTTTCCAGTTAATCAGTTTTAAAATGGTTCGTTTTATTCAATTAAATTTTACATGCAGCTACAATGGTCCCTAGAGTATGATCCTAAGGTGTTTACTCAGAAATTGTGCAAAAACAAAATGCAAAACACAAAAATAACAAATAAAAGAGGCGGGAATCAAATTATCTTTCAGAAAAACTTAGTATGCAAGCAGTCAGCTATTGCCGCATAAATGAAAAAAGCTGACCATGATGTTGCATGTTCACTAAAACCAAAAAATTAAACATTTTTACAGCTGTTTTTAGTTCATTAGCAGTTACTCTAAAGAATCCAAATCAGTGCAAAGGAATAAAAAGGGCTGTTCTATGGATGCTGTTGATTAGCAGAACCTTTCTGCTATGCAACAACAGACATAAAGTGTTGTTCTTTTCAAACTGTGCTTTTGTGATTTAGTTTTATGAGAAGGAAACACAATCTAAAGAAATCCTTTTCTCTGACTTTAGTTTCTGACAGACTGACCTTTGGTGGTCTCGCTCTCTCTCACCACAAAAGTCCCTCTTCTGTTGTCTAAACTGAGCAGCATCCGTTCCGAATCACGTCGTGTCATTTTGCCAAAGAACCATCTAGAAAAAAAAGACAAACACAGAAATCAAAGTCATCAGAGAACATATAAAGGTGAACTCTGTTAGACTGGAAAATAAAATAAAAAATAAAATAAAAGTTTGTTTGTTTTCATTGGTAAAGGTTGTTGTCTAAGGCTTTTACCTAAGGAAGAAGTAGAGATGGACCAGTACATCAGCCACTAATAGTTTTGGCTTAAATTACAGTTTTATTCTTTTATATGGTTCAAATGATGCTTTTATATGTTCCCCAATTCAGGAGAAAATGATCCGCCTGCATTGCTGTTGGATTTCCATTGTAAATGTTTTCTTTTATTTGTTGATTTTTTCTATTTAAATTGAGACTTGTGTAAACATTTTTTATTATAGTGTCACATTAATCATATAAAGCAACATCTACCTAAAACAAAATCCTCCCAATAATATCAGCTCAACAATAGGTATCGGCCTTAAAATTCCTCTATCAGTCGATCTCTGGTAAGAAGAAACTGTTTTTCAAACATTTGTTTGCTTTAAATAATCAAAATAAGGTAAAAGGAGCTGGGGTACTGGTCGCTCGTCGTGGACTTTGTGGACTGATGTGAGAACAACCATCTTTTTGAAAAATTTTTTTTCAAACAACTTGTGACAAAAGCTACAGATCAGGGAAAAAGTTAAGCAGTATGGACAAGATATGGAGTGAATTTTGATCCAATATTGTTGTAAGCAAGAACCCCTTTTTTAAATAAAAAATTGAAACAAAAATGCAAAAAATTTAACTTTGATGTTTTATCATATTTTTTTTTTCAAATTTATTTTTGAATGAATGAATAGGAATTAGTTTCAGACAATTTCAAACAGACAATTTGACAAACATCAATAAATGAATCAACCAAACACACACAAAAAGACTAGTTAACATAAACCAAAATAAGCACGAGTTTCCAAACTAACTAAATTCAGCTGAACCTTAAAATAGAAACAAAACTCTCCACTGAATAAACCTGTCAGCATCTACAGCCAGAGAAGTGAAACGCATTAATGCAAATTAACTGAAAAGGGATATGAAGAAGTAAAACTTATCATTCCCTCTGCCTCTAATTGCACTTAAATTAACTTAAAGTAGACAAAAAATATATACATATACATATACACATATATATATACATATACACATATATATATATATATATATATATATATATATATATATATATATATATATATATATATATATATATACACAAACAATCTGAAAAGCAATCTAAAAATTTAAACTGACTTAAAATGTTTCATTGTTGTTCTTTACAACAATAATGGAAAGAAACATACTCCATAAAACATTAGTTGAGGTGCAGAAATCAGCAAAGAAGGAAATCAATCACATCAAGTTACAATCTGGGTATCTAAAGAGTTAATGGAGGCAAACACCGCTCTGAATGCAAGTCTGGTTGAGCAGGTTCTACATATAAAGCTGCATTCATAACCTGGAAAGGCTGAAATGATTACATGCGTCTGTCTCCAGTGCAAACGCTGCTTACCTGGAATCCAGTGTCAGTTTCAGATCACTGGGGGAAGCAGGAGGCAAAAGTGAGAAAGCAGGTGGTTACAAATTAAGGTTAGCTTTTGCATTGTGCTGATAGCGAGCAGACGAACATGCAAATCCAGTAAACGTCAACCAAAGACACAAAGGAGAGATGATTTGAAAAAGATTGCAGAGGGCCACATGCTGAATGAAAAGGTCAGTGCAGGAAAGGACATGTTAGCTTTAAAACAAAAAGGTAGATGGAAACACCTGTATTACTGCCGGTTGGTATGTACGTAACCAAGATATCATACCACATCATTGAGATTGAATAATATATAATCATACATACATTAATACATCTATTATCTAATAGTCAGCTAATATTTTTATCTATTGTAGAAATTATAATGATTAGTATCAGGGTGTCCAGATGTCTGGCTTTAGGTCAGACAGTCCAGATTTTCATTGCTCCACGTCTGGCGCCACATTCAGCCCGACGAGTATTTGTCCTGCTTTATGAGACACGAGGCTTTAAGAGCAGATTTTGTTTTCCATTTTTGCTGGGCTGCAGCACGACAACGGAATATTAGGCGCAGTCTGGATATTTTTTTTTCTTTATTTCGAGAATAAAGTCATAAAATTACGAAAACAAAGTCATAGAATTACGAGAATAAAGTAACATTAGGAGAATTAAGTCGTAACATTACGAAAATAAAGTCCTAGAATTACGAGAATAAAGTAACATTAGGAGAATTAAGTCGTAACATTACGAAAATAAAATCATAGATTATGAGAATAAAGTAACATTAGGAGAATAAAGTCGTAACATTAAGAAAATAAAGTAAAATAATTACGAGAATAAAGTGACAGTAGGAGAATAAAGTCATAACATTACGAAAATAAAGTCATAGAATTACGAGAATAAAGTGACATTAGGAGAATAAAGTCATAACATTACAAAAAATAAAGTCATAGAATTACGAGAATAAAGTGACATTAGGAGAATAAAGTTGTAACATTACGAAAATAAAGTCATAGAATTACGAGAATAAAGTAACATTAGGAGAATTAAGTCGTAACATTACGAAAATAAAATCATAGAATTATGAGAATAAAGTAACATTAGGAGAATAAAGTCGTAACATTTAGAAAATAAAGTAAAATAATTACGAGAATAAAGTGACATTAGGAGAATAAAGTCATAACATTACGAAAATAAAGTCATAGAATTACGAGAATAAAGTGACATTAGGAGAATAAAGTCATAACATTACGAAAATAAAGTCATAGAATTACGAGAATAAAGTAACAGTAGGAGAATAAAGTTGTAACATTACGAAAATAAAGTCATAGAATTATTAGAATAAAGTATAATTAGGAGAATAAAGTCAACATTACGAAAATAAAGTCATAGAGTTACGAGAATAAAGTAACATTAGGAGAATAAAGTCGTAACATTACGAAAATAAAGTCATAGAATTATTAGAATAAAGTAACATTAGGAGAATAAAGTCATAACATTACGAAAATAAAGTCATAGAGTTACGAGAATAAAGTAACATTAGGAGAATAAAGTTGTAACATTACGAAAATAAAGTCATAGAATTACGAGAATAAAGTAACATTAGGAGAATAAAGTTGTAACATTACGAAAATAAAGTCATAGAATTATTAGAATAAAGTAACATTAGGAGAATAAAGTCATAACATTACGAAAATAAAGTCATAGAGTTACGAGAATAAAGTAACATTAGGAGAATAAAGTCGTAACATTACGAAAATAAAGTCATAGAATTATTAGAATAAAGTAACATTAGGAGAATAAAGTCATAACATTACGAAAATAAAGTCATAGAGTTACGAGAATAAAGTAACATTAGGAGAATAAAGTTGTAACATTACGAAAATAAAGTCATAGAATTATTAGAATAAAGTAACATTAGGAGAATAAAGTCATAACATTACGAAAATAAAGTCATAGAGTTACGAGAATAAAGTAACATTAGGAGAATAAAGTCATAACATTACGAAAATAAAGTCATAGAATTATTTGAATAAAGTAACATTAGGAGAATAAAGTCGTAACATTATGAAAATAAAGTCATAGAATTACGAGAATGAAGTGACATTAGGAGAATAAAGTCACAACATTACGAAAATAAAGTCATAGAATTATGAGAATAAAGTAACATTAGGAGAATAAAGTCGTAACATTACGAAAATAAAATCATAGAATTATGAGAATAAAGTAACATTAGGAGAATAAAGTCGTAACATTAAGAAAATAAAGTAAAATAATTACGAGAATAAAGTGACATTAGGAGAATAAAGTCATAACATTACGAAAATAAAGTCATAGAATTACGAGAATAAAGTGACATTAGGAGAATAAAGTCATAACATTACGAAAATAAAGTCATAGAATTACGAGAATAAAGTAACATTAGGAGAATAAAGTTGTAACATTACGAAAATAAAGTCATAGAATTATTAGAATAAAGTATAATTAGGAGAATAAAGTCAACATTACGAAAATAAAGTCATAGAGTTACGAGAATAAAGTAACATTAGGAGAATAAAGTCGTAACATTACGAAAATAAAGTCATAGAATTATTAGAATAAAGTAACATTAGGAGAATAAAGTCATAACATTACGAAAATAAAGCCATAGAGTTACGAGAATAAAGTAACATTAGGAGAATAAAGTTGTAACATTACGAAAATAAAGTCATAGAATTACGAGAATAAAGTAACATTAGGAGAATAAAGTTGTAACATTACGAAAATAAAGTCATAGAATTATTAGAATAAAGTAACATTAGGAGAATAAAGTCATAACATTACGAAAATAAAGTCATAGAGTTACGAGAATAAAGTAACATTAGGAGAATAAAGTCGTAACATTACGAAAATAAAGTCATAGAATTATTAGAATAAAGTAACATTAGGAGAATAAAGTCATAACATTACGAAAATAAAGTCATAGAGTTACGAGAATAAAGTAACATTAGGAGAATAAAGTTGTAACATTACGAAAATAAAGTCATAGAATTATTAGAATAAAGTAACATTAGGAGAATAAAGTCATAACATTACGAAAATAAAGTCATAGAGTTACGAGAATAAAGTAACATTAGGAGAATAAAGTCATAACATTACGAAAATAAAGTCATAGAATTATTTGAATAAAGTAACATTAGGAGAATAAAGTCGTAACATTATGAAAATAAAGTCATAGAATTACGAGAATGAAGTGACATTAGGAGAATAAAGTCACAACATTACGAAAATAAAGTCATAGAATTATGAGAATAAAGTAACATTAGGAGAATAAAGTCGTAACATTACGAAAATAAAGTCATAGAATTACGAGAATAAAGTAACATTAGGAGAATAAAGTCGTAACATTACGAAAATAAAGTCATAGAATTATGAGAATAAAGTAACATTAGGAGATAAAAGTCATAACATTACGAAAATAAAGTCATAGAGTTACGAGAATAAAGTAATATTAGGAGAATAAGGTCATAACATTACGAAAATAAAGTCATAGAATTACGAGAATAAAGTAACATTATGAGAATAAAGTCGTAACATTACGAAAATAAAGTCATAGAATTACGAGAATAAAGTAACATTAGGAGAATAAAGTCGTAACATTACGAAAATAAAGTCATAGAATTATGAGAATAAAGTAACATTAGGAGATAAAAGTCATAACATTACGAAAATAAAGTCATAGAGTTACGAAAATAAAGTAATATTAGGAGAATAAGGTCATAACATTACGAAAATAAAGTCATAGAATTATTAGAATAAAGTAACATTAGGAGAATAAAGTCATAACATTACGAAAATAAAGTCATAGAATTATTTGAATAAAGTAACATTAGGAGAATAAAGTCGTAACATTATGAAAATAAAGTCATAGAATTACGAGAATAAAGTGACATTAGGAGAATAAAGTCGTAACATTATGAAAATAAAGTCATAGAATTACGAGAATAAAGTAACATTAGGAGAATAAAGTCGTAACATTACGAAAATAAAGTCATAGAATTATTATAATAAAGTAACATTAGGAGAATAAAGTCATAACATTACGAAAATAAAGTCATAGAATTATGAGAATAAAGTAACATTACGAAAATAAAGTCGTAACATTACCAGAATAAAAGAGTAATATTATGTCCCCGGATGTTGTTCTCGCCCCTCCCTCTTTACCCAGCATGCACCAGAGCAGACTTGTCCATTCTCCAGACAGACAGCTGTCCCAGCATGCACTGCGGCAGCAGCAGCTTCCAGGTTAGCGCTCACAGAGCTCAGAGTATTAGGTTAAAAGTTCCCTTTTCTGTAGTTGCTGTTCAATAAAAGTATGTTTTGAGATCATTTAAGGCGAGAACATTATACTTTTAAGCGTCACTATATGGTGCATTTACCGATTTAATACGTAATTTAAAAAAAATAAAAAATTTAGAAGTCGAGAGAACCATGGCAACCAGCACAGCTCCGAGGGTAAAGGCAGCCAGGGCTAACGTTAGCCTGTCTGCAGCAGCCCTTTTCCCATGTTTGAAGGACCACTGGCTCTGATGGCCATTTTTTTGTGTGTTTTATTTGGCAAAATGTTCATTTGATTTGTGTTTATCTGACTGTGTTCATTATTATTCATCCACTAATAAAAAAAGTAAGAATGTATTTTTATCTAGAGACTATTAATAACAGGAGGTCAAATGCAGCTCCAAACGAGCTGAGCGTGTGGTGATGTCATCAGTACGCTTCTGTTCCAACTGACCCAGATTTATGCTGCATGCTCCTGGTCTCCCAGAGTCCATCATTTCCTGTGTTCTTCTCAAGAACAAAATTGGTGAGGAACGTACTTGCGTTCTTGTGAATTGAGAAATGGCCAAGGATTCCTCTTTTTCTTCTTCCTCTCTGATAAAAACCCAGAAGCATGGCGGTGTTGCCATGAGTGAAATGGAGTTCTTTCTGTAAAATTGACAGATTGTAGTAGCCACGTTTGCTCAGCCATGTCTTTCTCCAAATATGACGTCTCCTTTTCCTTTTAGGGCTTTCAGCACTAAATTGCACAAATTGCCAAGGCAGCGCGTTTCACTCTAGTGAGCTTCATATTTAACAGGAGGCATCGTCACTTCCGTCTTTTTCCTCTTCTATTCGTTTGGCATCCGGATAGACGAGTCCAAGTAGTGCCATCTCACTGCGGAGCTGAGTCCCATGCAGACATGGGCAATGTGGAGTCAACAAGTCATCTCCATGTCATGTATTTGTTCTACCCAGCCACTGAAGCAGGTGAGTCCAATCTTCACTGTGAATTAACCTGTGCAGATTGGACTCACCTGGTTAATTGGCTGGGTAGATTAAATACATGACATGGAGATGACTTGTTGACTCCACATTGCCCATGTCTGGTCCCATGTGATTTTTAGACGTACAGTCTCAGCAGGTAGATCACATCAAAGCGTCGGGTCGCACAGTGTGAGAACAAACATCGTGAGTTGTGAACTTTTAAACCCTGCGTGAAAATCAAAAATGTTTCATTTTCTCCTGACCGTCGTGGGTAAGTCGCTCAATGGAAATGCGCAAACAAGGATTCCTCTTCTTCTTCTTCTCAAATGTAAACACAGAAGCATGGCGGGGGTGCAATTAGTGAAATGCAGTTCTGTCTGTAAAATTGACAGATCGTAGTAGCTACATTTGCTCAGCCATGTCTTTGTCCAAATACGTCGTAGTCTTTCTTTTTAGGGCTTTTAGCACAAAATTGCACAAATTGCCAAGGCAGCGCGTTTCACTCTAGTGAGCTTCATATTCCCCTTCTAGTCATTTGGCTTCCGGACAGACGAGTCAGAGCAGCACCATCTCACTGCGGAGCTGATTCCGACATGGTTTTTAATAGGGATGCACGATATTGGGATTTTGGCCGATATCCGATATGCCGATATTTTAAAACTCATGTAGCCGATAACCGATATCGATACCGATGTTAAAGCTGGACAAAAATAAGTAGTCATTGAAAATAGCAGTTCTGTTATCCATTTCTGACACTTTGAAAAATAATAAACTCAAATATATTTTCATATGCTGATATCAAATAGATTTTTAAAAACGCGGTATCGATCTATTTTACTTTCAAAATCTCGCGAAATGTCATCGTTCTGTTACAAACTCGTGATATTTTGCAAATTCTTGTGAGATTTTGTTAGTAAAATAGATTGATGCCGCATCAATATATCAACATATAAAAATATGGCAAAATGTCATGAATTTTCGGGGGATTTCGTAGCATAACGATGACATATAGCAATATTTCATTAGTAAAAGAGATTGATATGGTGTTTTTAAATGGCAATATATCAGCATATGAAGATATTGGGATATTTTAATGTATCAATATTTTTTCCCTCGTCTTTAGAAGTTTTAAGTCTGTAAAAAATTAGTTTTTGAGGAAGAAGAAGAAGTAGTATTTTTTTAAGACTTTAGAAACTCAGAAGCTGATCAAATATCGGGTTAAATATCGGTGGGGTGGCCGATGTCCGATATTCAGTTTTAAGGCCGACACAGGCCGATACTGATAGGGGGCCGATTATATCGTGCATCCCTAGTTTTTAATCGCGCAGAGTGAGCAGGAAGATCGCATCATAGCGTCGGGCCGAACATAAATCGTGAGCAGCGATTAAAAAAAATCGCACAATGTATGCCAGGATTAAGAGATGATTTCAAATGAACATAAAGCGCAAAGAGAACAAGCCATTCAGAATTTGCACGTGAATTTTCATTGCTCTTGCAAGATACAGATAAAAAACAAAAAAAACATGCAAAAAAAAAGAAAATAAGAGGAGTTTACTCTTCTGCCTGGATGGAATCCGCTGGAGCCACATAATTGCTGGGGATGTAGCCGTTCTTTCCGGTGGTCAGGGAGAGCGCCAGCCACCAGTCCCCTTCCCTGCACAGACAAAATGATAAGACACTGCTAATGTACCCGAAGGCTTTTTGCATGTATGATACACACAGATGCATATTAAAATAATTTTTTGAAGCCTCTAAAAGCATGAAACAAAGGGACAAGGTCATTTCTGGTTACAATGGTAAACACACACACACATACACACACAAAAAGTCTACATTTAGGTATGTTTGAGCTCCTGGCTGTAGCAGAAGCTTGATAAACATAGGCCATGGTCACTTTAGTGTTAAATTAAAAACAAACACTGGTTTGAAGCCATTAAATCATATAGTCATGCATTCATGTGGGTATGAAAGATGCAGTAGATGTATGGTTTAATTCATCCGGTGCTTGACTGATGCGGCTTTGCAGCAACATCTTTACTTAGAGAATTTGGGGCAAAACAAGGTTCACTCTCATTGCCTCCAGCTGACCTATGATGGCGATAGTGCTGCAAAGCTTAGCATCAGCTGCGCTGGATTACTCTAACAAGTGCTTCTGGGCTGAGGGCAGTTATGTGATGAAGTGGTATTATAATGCTGGGGCGTTATATTGGATGTGGTCTATGTGACACGGGGACAAGGTCAGAAGCTGAGTGTGAATTAAATTCCAGAAATAAAAAGGCTTTACGAACCTGCGGTTTATCTTCCTCCTACAAACAAAGGATGGTTTGTGATGCAAAAATGAAAACAAAAAAAAACACGAAGGGGGAAATGATGGGAAAGAAGAGAGCCGGTTAAGAGCAGCAAAGCAAACATCACAGAGCAGAGCAGAAGTGACCATTATCTAGAACACAATTCAAGGAACAATTCAAGATACACATAACCTGGTATCACGAGAATGAAAATGTCTTTAAATTCATGTTTTATCATTTTAAAAGAAAAAAAATTATTATAAAGATATCATTCTGACTTTTACTGATTTTCATTGATTAAACAAATAAGGACTAGCACCCTTTAAGGATGGATATTTATAAAGAAGAGGGAGAAGATTGCTCCTAGCTCCTGGAGCTTTTCTGGTTTGAACAAAGAGCCTATACTTTGCATTTTTCAGTATACAGGTGCTGGTCATAAAATTAGAATATCATGAAAAAGTAGATTGATTTCAGTAATTCCATTTAAAAAGTGAAACTTGTATATTATATTCATACATTACATACAAACTCATATATTTCAGATGTTTATTTTGTTTAATTTTGATGATTACAAATGACAACAAATGAAAATCTCAAATTCATCATATCAGAAAATTAGAATATTGTGAAAAGGTTCAAAATTGATGGCCCCTGGTGCCACACTCTAATCAGCTAATTAACTCAAACCACCTGCAAAAGCCTTTAAATGGTCTTTCAGTCTAGTTCTATAGGCTACACAATCATGGGGAAGACTGCTGACTTGACAGTTGTCCAAAAGACGACCATCGACACCTTGCACAAGGAGGGCAAGACACAAAAGGTCATCGCTAAAGAGGCTGGCTGTTCACAGAGCTCAGTGTCCAAGCACATTAATAGAGAGGCGAAGGGAAGGAAAAGATGTGGTCGAAAAAAGTGTACAAGCAAGAGAGATAACCGCACCCTGGAGAGGATTGTGAAACAAAACCCATTCAAAAATGTGGGGGAGATTCACAAAGAGTGGACTGCAGCTGGAGTGAGTGCTTCAAGAACCACCACACACAGACGTATGAAAGACATGGGTTTCTGCTGTCGCATTCCTTGTGTCAAGCCACTCTTGAACCACAGACAGCGTCAGAAGCGTCTTGCCTGGGCTAAAGAGAAACAGGACTGGACTGCTGGTGAGTGGTCCAAAGTCATGTTCTCTGATGAAAGTAAATTTTGCATTTCCTTTGGAAATCAAGGTCCCAGAGTCTGGAGGAAAAGAAGAGAGGCACTTCATCCACGTTGCTTGAAGTCCAGTGTAAAGTTTCCACAGTCAGTGATGGTTTGGGGTGCCATGTCATCTGCTGGTGTTGGTCCATTGTGTTTTCTGAGGTCCAGGGTCAACGCAGCCACATACCAGGAAGTTTTAGAGCACTTCATGCTTCCTGCAGCTGACCAACTTTTTGGAGATGCAGATTTCATTTTCCAACAGGACTTGGCACCTGCACACAGTGCCAAAGCTACCAGTACCTGGTTGAAGGACCATGGTATCCCTGTTCTTAATTGGCCAGCAAACTCTCCTGACCTTAACCCCATAGAAAATCTATGGGGTATTGTGAAGAAGAAGATGCAATACACCAGACCCAACAATTCAGAAGAGCTAAAAGCCACTATTAGAGCAACCTGGGCTATCATAACACCTGAGCAGTGCCACAGACTGATCGACTCCATGCCACGCCGCATTGCTGCAGTAATACAGGCCAAAGGAGGCCCAACTAAATACTGAGTGCTGTACATGCTCATACTTTTCATGTTCATACTTTTCAGTTGGCCAACATTTCTATAAATCCTTTGTTTTTATTGGTCTTCAGTAATATTCTAATTTTCTGATATGATGAATTTGAGATTTTCATTTGTTGTCATTTGTAATCATCAAAATTAAACAAAATAAACATCTGAAATATATGAGTTTGTATGTAATGTATGAATATAATATACAAGTTTCACTTTTTAAATGGAATTACTGAAATCAATCTACTTTTTCATGATATTCTAATTTTATGACCAGCACCTGTATTTCAAAGTGAGACTGTTACATCTTTAGCCACTAGGGGCGCTAGACCTGAGATTTGCATTGATCTCTTTAGTTTTGTATGAAAAATAACCTTTAAACAACCTCGACGGGCATGTATCCCTTTAGTACGGAAGAGGATTAGGGCCACTGGAAAAAAAAAAAAGTTAACTGATTTTTTTTATTTTATTTCAGTATAGTATGGGAAAAAAGTCAGAATACTGACTTTAATGTCAGAATTCTGACTTTAATCTCAGAATTCTGACTTTTTTCTCAGAATTCTGACTTTTTTCTCAGAATTCTGACTTTAATTTTAGAATTCTGACTTTTTTCTCAGAATTCTGACTTTAATCTCAGAATTCTGAATTTTTTCTCAGAATTCTGACTTTAATCTCAGAATTCTGACTTTAATCTCAGAATTCTGACTTTTTTCTCAGAATTCTGACTTTAATCTCAGAATTCTGACTTTTTTCTCAGAATTCTGACTTTAATCTCAGAATTCTCAAAATAAATATGGCTCTTAAATAACGAAAAATGATGAAAACAAGCATTAGTTTTTGTCTAGATTGGAGATCTTCAACAGGGGGTCCGCGGAGGTACTGCATGGGGGTTGCGAAAGTTTTTGTTGATTAGACTTTTTTTTATTTTCCTATCCTGCAATTTTTTTCCACTAATTGAAATGTCTTTAAATTCACATTAACATGAATTCAACAAACTGTAGTAAACAGATAAATGAAAGCAGAAGATGTCTTTCAGTCATCAATACTCACATTCAGCGACACACAGGAGCTCTTTCAAGCTGGACACCATTTCATTCACAACACCTGTCCCATCAACCAGGAATCAGAAATACTTTATCTAATAATCTAATCCAATAATCCCAGGGCAAAATTACTTTCTTTACATCACTCCATCTGTAATATAGTGACTATAGGACCTGTTTGATATAAAAACAATTTCATACAATATATATAAAACTAGGGGGTCCCCGCTCCATCTTGCCATCAGTTTGGGGATCTTTAGCCTTGAAAACTTTGAAGACCCCTGGTCTAGATTATAGACAAGGATTAGATTTAATGTTGATGAAGACTATAAAAAAAAAAAAAAAAAAAAAATCAATGACATTTCTGTCTGTTATGCATCTTGTCTATCAGTCAAAAGGTGAAAGATCAGTCTTGTTGCGCCGCATCCCGTGCTTATTTGGCCCCGCCTTCCATGAACCTGATGGTGGGACACCAAAGAAAGACTTATGGATATAACTTAAATATGATCCATCCATGAGAAAATCCAACGTGTTGTAGAGACACACAGATTTCTCTAAAGTTAGGTCATAGGTAAATATTACCTAATTGTTCTTATTTCTTTGTCAAGATTAATTGGCGGTGTACTTTATATACAGATATGGAAGACACAAAAACATTTTTTTTTTTTAAATCAGGCAAAAATTAGACTAAAACTTTTTTGAATTTACTAAAATGACTACAACTTTCACATCTTTAAAATTCTTAGTTTTGAAAAATAAGTATTTTTATCCAAAAGAATAAGATTGAATCTCAAATTTCAAAGGCTGCCAAAAACAATACCTGTCAGAGCCCCCTGGGGGTCAGTATGACGGCGTATTAGGGCCAGGCTAGAGACTTTTTTTTTCTTTTATTTCGGGAATAAAGTCGCAACATTTCAAGAATAAAGTCGTAATATTACAAGAATGAAGTCATCATGCAACAACTCGTTTCAGGAAAAAAAACTTCAAGCTCCGCCCAGCAGATGACGGCCGACCAACTCCACCAATCAGCAACCTGAGTCCACTTTGACATCCTGCCCAGTTTGATGATGCTGCTAAAAGATTTCCTGATTTGTCAAACTAATGCCAAAGTATAACTTCACATGATGCTCCACATTCCTCACTTTAGTGAAGAAAGTGCTTTTTGTAAGAGTTGACATAAAATACAACTTTATTCTCGTAATTTTAGGACTTTATTCTATTGATGTTACGACTTTATTCTCATATCTTTATGACTTTATTCTCCTAATTGTACGACTTTATTCTCAAAATAAAAGAAAAGAAAAAGCTCTAGTCTTGGCCCCAATACTCCGTCGCAGGTCAGAGATGGCTTTCACAATCATTGTGATGCAATTACTGAGAAACATGGAGGTCCAAAACTTATCAAAAAACATAAAACTGAAATAAAAAAGTAGTCCAATGAAATAAATTGATTCTTCACGAGCTGAAATGTTTGAGAATCACCTGTCTAAGTTATGGCAGATCCCGATTGTTACATGAAAGGAGATATGTGTGGATAGACAGATAGATATAGAGATAAATCCTTACATTTTTACTCTTAAATTAACCAATCAGTAGTTTCACTGTCTGGCACCAGTTTGCCTTTAAAAAGCTGATTATTAATCAAATTAGTCAAGAGCTGTTAAATGAACTAAAAATGAAGGTTTTGTCTTTGGTTTATGGGGCCAGACGGCGCAATAATCTATTGTTTAGCTTCTAGGTCAGCAATTTGTTGGTGCTGAGCAGGATTGTAAACCCATATATGGTCAATTGCACTTCCATTGACAATTTTAATGTAGGAAGATGAAAAAATGAAAAATAAGTACCACCAGCTTTATACAGATTGGCATACCATTTAGTAAATAAGTGGGACGTGTTTAGGAATAACAATATTTCATAGTGAAAGTGTGGTAAGGCCGTACAGTACAGTAGCAGCCATTCAAAATGTCCCCACTTTCCTTGATGGGCCCTTGGCTGGTCCCCTATAACAGGGTTCCTACAGCATAAGGCGAGTTAAATTCAAGACTTTTTAAGACTTTTTAATGCCACTTGGTATAAATTTAAGACCAAATTCACAAGAAACACAAGAAAAACCTGCTTGCGACAATTTAACCCAAAGGTTTATTTTAACACAAACCACTGCACTAATGTTTCAAATTTTGAAAAGCTTCCCATAGAGGAAGAAAGCTAAAAACACACAAATGACAGATATATTTTAACAATTATTTAACTGAATTCACAAACTTTGTTTTAGCAGGGAACAAAACAAATCAGTTTTAAAGCCACAACATAACCAGTGCTAAGTCTTTTTAGCAGCTATTTTTCTTTGTATGGTTTTCTTAGTATGTTTGATTTGGTGATAAGTGGAGGCGTTGCAGAGACAAGGGTGGAACTAAACTGAGAAATAGCGGCTGTTTCTCTCTAACTCCATTTTGACGCTTTGTGTTTCGTGCTTCGCATGTGTGACTCCACTGCCTTAATTCCCATCGTTCTGAGCTTGAATGACTTCTTGCACTAAATCCACTGAGCCTCATGTATGTTCCCTGGTTTTAGCCATGGAGAAAACTCTTGGCTGGATACAATTCGTTACATTTACACTTCTCATCTCCCAAATGTCCCGGCCGCAACAACGCTTTTATTGGTTCCGTTATCGGGACGGAACCAATAATGGCGAGCCATTTTTATTTATTTTTTTTATAAAAAGAAGAAAAAAAAAGTCAATTTTAACGTTTTATTTAGATTACAAAAATAAATCGTAATAAAAATTATCCTATTTATGATGTTTTAAAAATCAAGACCTACGAAAGACTGATTTAAGACATTTTAATACCAATTAAGGCCTTAGTTTTATTTTTAAGAATTCAATGCCTTTTAAAACTTCTTAAGGACCCACGGGAACCCTGGATAATTCCTTTTTTATACATCAATCTTTGTACTAAAATATTTTTTCTTTCATGATTTGTGGACATTAACGTCTAAAGAGAAGCGCCATCTCCTGGTCAGATCATGTAATTCAGTGACAGGGTGGAGTCAGAGTAGAAAAATATGCAAGAGGGGGTAACTTCAGTACAACGGAGCATTAGGGCCAGGCTACAGATTTTTTTTTCTTCTATTTTAAGAATAGAGTCGTAACACTACAAGAATTAAGTCATCATACCACAACCTGTTTCAGAAAGAAAGCTTTGAGCTCCGACCAGCAGATAACGACGGAAGAGTCGTTCAGTTTAGTACGGGAAAAAAGTCAGAATTCTAACTTTAATCTCAGAATTCTGACTTTTTTCTCAGAATTCTGACTTTAATCTCAGAATTTTGGATCTTAATGTAGATGGGCACCATTAAGTTAGAGATGTGGATTACTCAGCTTCACTGACAAAGATGTGAGTTGTTTGAGGTGGCCAGTGACATATTGGTGGAAAATGACGGAATTAGGCAACTTTTTACGTGCCCGAGGAGTCCCCTCATTAATGGAGGAGCAGAAGGTCATTAAAACAAGAGAGCTAGTCTCTAAAACAGACATGGCTACGGCTTGATGCTAACATGTTTGTTAGCTGTCAGAATTCTGAGAAAAAAGTCAGAATTCTGACTTTTTTCCCATACTAAACTGAAATAAAATTTAAAAATCTGTTAACTTTTTTTTTTCCTCTGGCCCTAATCCTCTTCCGTAGATAACGACCGACCAGCTTCACCAATCAGATACCTGAGTCTACTTTTGATGCTAGTGCTAAAAGATTTCCTGATTTGTCAAACTAAAGTATAACTTCACATGATGCACCACATTCCTCATTTTAGTGAAGAAAGTGCCTCTTGGAAGAGTTGTCATAAAACACAACTTGTTTCTCGTAATTTTAGGACTTAATTCTCTTAATAGTAAGATTTTATTCTCGTAATTGTATGACTATTCTCACTGTGACCTCTTTCTTGTAATATTCCGACTTTATTCTCATAATTTTACGACTTTATTCTCGGAATCTTACAACTTTATTCTCGAAAGAGAAGAAAAAAAACCTCCAGTTTCACCCTAATACTCCGTCGTACTTCAGTGGCTGGAAGTTGGCTGCTATTTGGCTATTTTGAATTAACGCCTACTGTAGGTTGACTGAATATTTAGGAACTATTTGACTCCAAGCTTTGTGCTGATGAATATGGTCCTGATGGAGACATTTTGGGCAGGAAAAAAAGCTAAAGAATGTCTAAAATTTTTATGTTTCCTTTGGTTATCTTACGTGTTATTTAGGATCTGTAGACGCTCCCCCTTCTTGAAAGACAGATCCGTCTCTGTTCGAGACTCGTAGTCGTATAAGGCCACAAATGCCGTCACACCTTGTGTGGAAAGAGAGAAATTAGCTTTAATGAGCTGCTAAATGATAATTATATAAACAGAAAAGGTTGAGACGTCTCACCCGCCAGAGTTAATCTGTTAGAGGAAGAAACGCTGTTATTGTCCACGCCTCCAAAAAGAGTGAGTTCAGCGTTATTGGTCAGTGACTGATTATTACTGAGTCCTGTGTCCACAGTCGGGCTTCGGTTGGGTGTCGCTGACTGTTGAGCGGAGCCGTGGTGGTGACCGCCAGCCCCTCCACCCGAGCTGTTGTTACTGTCCAGGCTGCGGGTTCGCTGGCCAACATCTTTAGGCTTACTCTTGGACCCCCCCATCGCCAAGACCTGTAGGGCATTAAGCAAAGGTGAGAGACTCAATGAGATATATGGAGGATAAAAAGTGCCAAAATTAAATAAATAAATACAGCATTAAATAAATAATTAAATGTGTCAATAATTAATTAAATGTGGAATTAAATAAATAAATGTGTCATTCATTAATTAAAACCATGTCACTATTATAAAGTGCCACAATAAATAAATACAGCGATAAACAATTAATTAAATGTGTAATTACTTAAATAAATAAGGAATTAAATTTATAAATGTGTCATTAATTTAATAAAATACGGTTTCATTTTAATAAAAAAATATATAAAATTATTTCAGTGTGCATTTAATTATTTCATGGTCCTGTGTCGCAGTGCATGGAAACCATTAAAATAATCTGTCAAACTCACCCATCAAAGTTAGGGGGCGGGGTTAACGCGAATCGAGTCTCTGTAATCAATTTGTTTCGCCTTAATGTGCAGGGTGACCAATCAGGTGTTAGATAACCGCCCCCTAACTTTGATGGGTGAGTTTGACAGATTCTTTTAATGGTTTCGATGCACTGCGACACAGGACCATGAAATAATTAAATGCACACTGAAATAATTATATATATTTTTTTAATAAAATGAAGACGTATTTTATTAAATTAATGACACATTTATATATTGAATTCCTTATTTATTTAATGAATTACACATTTAATTAATTGTTTATCACTGTATTTATTTATTTAATTGTGGCACTTTATATTAGTGACGTGGTTTTAATTAATGAATGACACATTTATTTATTTAATTCCACATTTAATTAATTATTGACACATTTAATTATTTATTTAATGCTGTATTTATTTATTTAATTTTGGCACTTTTTATCCTCCATAGGGATAAACAGATGAAGCATAAATTGAATGAAACTGAACTGCTCTACAATGTGAAGCGGAAAGAAGATAATTAGGCATCAAACAGTCTAATTTTCTGGTCAGATTGATTTTCTTTATAATCCATTTAAGCGCCTTTTGACCACAGAGCCAGAACTAAAACCCAGAGAGGGTCTGGAATCTCCCATTTTATCTCAAACACACACACACTGATGGCTATCAGAAAGAAGAGCAGCTGTCACTCTTTGGTTTCAGACAAACATGAAATCCCCTTCAGTCCACAGCAACCAGCAGAGCGAACACATATCTGCCGTAAAAAAACTGCAAGGACAAATCTCAGCAACAGCCGCTTGCGCAGAGATACATGCAGCCAGAGGAACCTCTGTGGGGGTCCTTTTCTTCAACCACAGATGGTTGAAGAAAACTCTAAATCATGTCTCAGTCTCTGCTTTTTCTCCCACAATGTTTACATTTGATCACTGCTGTACTTTAAGAAAACGTAAATGTCATTAGAGCTGAAAAAAAACTAAATTTTGTTTTGTATACTTTTTGTATCAGCTGTGCTGCTGCCATCAACACCTTTGTTTCTGTTTTTCAGTGTAGTCCTGTTTCTCTGACTGTGATTAACTGGATGTGCTCTCTTCATCCTCTGACATGGGAGCTGGCTCGGAGCTTATCTGCCTGGCTATGTGTTTCCTGGATGGGGCCGCCTTTTCCAGTTACCTTTTGTATCTATGCTTCTTTTTCTATGTCTGCTTCAGTCTCCTTGAACCCCAGTCGGCCTCAGCAGATGGCCGCTCACACTGAGCCTGGTTCTGCTGGAGGTTTCTTCCTGTTCAAAGGGAGTTTTTCCTCTCCACTGTCGCTACAAGCATGCTTAGTGTGAGGGATTGCCTTCGAATCAATGAGTCGATGCAATCAACTGGTTTTCTTTAGATAGAAAACTTTGAATCAATCTGACGATGACTCGGTATGATCTGGTGAACTGTAAAGTACCTTGAGATGACGTGTTGTGAATTAGCGCTATAGAAATAAACTGAATCGAATTGAATTATACACTCTGTATACAAAATAACAATAAATGTTGTCTAAGTTCAGAACACAGAAAATGCCTCCTGCCTAACAAACACCATATTTATTGTGTTTGCATCAAGGTCTCACGTGAATGTTAATCCATCTTTTAAGAGAAAAAACTACGAAAAAAAGAAAATGTTACTTACAGTAGAGCAGTTTTATGGAGCTACATTGGTGACGTAAAGTTTTTTCAAAAACATCTTTTTGTGAAACTTTAGTGTGAGTTTCAGAAAACAAAGTCAATGCACGCACAGATCAATAAATGACAAAAATAAATTTGGAACAGAAGCAAAATTTGTTTAAAATAAAAAGAAATACTTAAAAATACTTTCCAGTTTGCCTTTTTTTCCAGTTTTAAACTGCTGTCCCATTAGTATGGGGGCGGGACTTAGGTAACATGAGTGTGAAATGATGACTGACAGGCTTAGGTGCCTTAAAATGTTCCCAGCTGTTGAATTAAAGAACTGTTTGAATCAGAAATGTCTTTAAAACATTAAAGATATTCTATGTTGATAAGATTCGTTTTAAAAATTAACTCCCTTCATTAATCCAAGCTCATGATGGTGTTGGAGGCTGCTGTCAGTCGGTCTGTTCTTCCACTTTTTTTAAAATCATGGGACCAAAGCAGACTGAATACACCATCTGCATTTGTCAATATCATAATTTCGCCACTAGTTGGCTTGTACTTATGAAGTGCTGTTTCAAGTGAGACGTTAATAAGATCATTGGTATGTTCTGAATTTAACAGCTTAGACCAATGAAGCAAAAAAATGGAACATCAATTATATTCTGAAGAAATTTCTAGGTATGACGGTTCCTGAATGCAACAGCAAGGAATCTTTTGTCCTTAAAACTGTCAGTCATCATTCCACACCTTAAGTCATCAAGGCCCCGCCCACTTGAAGGGACCAGCAGTTTGAAAAAAGCAAAAAAAATGTACATTTTTTATGTTTTTTTTTTATTACAAATCTTTTTATGAGTTTGAATTATTTATTTTTTTCTAATTTAAAAGAAAAATAGGATCAAATCTTATGGCCCCAATTCAGCTCCATATATTTCCATCCAGTTCTCAGCAAATTAACCAGTGATGTAAGCACTGTAGTGCATTTTTACAGGCTTAGGCGCCTTAAAATGTTCTCAGCTGTTGAATTAAGGAACCAGAAATATCTTTAAAACATTATAGATATTCTATCTTTTTAAGATTGATTAAAAAAATAAGATTTGTTTTAAAAATAAACTTCCTTCACTGAACAAATGGTACATTTATTCATTTGATGATATATTTAAAAACGTATTTGTTTAATTTAACATTTTATAATTTAATTGTAGATTTTTCACTCATAAATAATGTATTGTTTTTTAATTTCATGACATATTTATTTATTTTATTTTGTCCCTCTTAACCCTCCATACTTTAGGAAACACTTGCACTAGAATCTAAATATGTACGGTTGAGGTTCTTCCTGCTTGGAGTTGGAAATTAAAAGAAAAAAATAATCATGGAGGGGTGTGTGTGTCTGGGGTAAAGTCAGGGTTAATGTGGGTCACTAACCTGACTCCGCCAGATGGATTTGCTCCGCATTTCCATCTGGAAACCTTCCGTTGAAGTAATTTTGGGAAGGGGCGAAAACACTGGTTAGCTGATTGGCCTATGTTGGTGATAGACGGGCCAAATAAACCAATCAGATCAATGAAGCATATGAGGTACTAACAGAGCGACGACGAAAACACAACCACAAGCCAGGCTACTCTTGCCGAAACCAGTCGGGAGAAGAGCAAAAACATCTTTTCCTCTGAGAAAAGCCTCCAGAGCAGTGTTTTGCTCTTCTTTCAGTGAAGAAATACTCTGTAATTCCGATAAAACTTGCTCGATAGCCACGCTAACGTTAGTTTCATCGGCTGAAGCCGCCATGTTCTTTAGACTGAACTGTCGCGCTTCTCGTTGCGTCACACCTCAACCCGCCTCAAAGCCAACGCTGATTGGACGTTCGTTTGGTGAACGGCTCCAAATTTTCTTTAACGGAGAGTCCTCCAGACTGATCTGCGAGTGAAACCTTGAAAGCTCGCGAGATCAGGATGGTCTCACGATGCTAGTGGGTCACATCATTAACCTTCTGCTCATATGTGCTGCGCAGCTCCTGTTGTTTTAGGAGGCTGTGCGTCTTCAGAATACTCCGAAAGCTTTGTCAAATTCATGAGTTTAAAAGGGAAGGTTCAGCTCCTAAATGAGGGAAACAACATTTTACTCCATGACTTATTAAATCGGTGGACAAGGGATGGACCTCTGACATATAGTGGAAAATCTCTGTTAAAGCCAAACAGAACTGATGAATCTGTCATTAGTTCCTTTCAGTCATCTTGAACATTTCCTAATACCAGCAAC